>NW_015388094.1:95126-116392 GCF_001527695.2 Protobothrops mucrosquamatus | reverse complement strand
GGCTGGCGACCCCCAGGGGGAGAGCCTTCTCTGTGGCAGCTCCTGCCCTCTGGAATGACCTACCCCCCGACCTACGTACAACTACGGACCTGCGCCTCTTCCGCCGAGCCTTGAAAACCCATCTATTCCATGCGGCCGGCCTGGCGTAGTTTTGATTGGGCTTTGCTAGGGGTTTTATATGGGGTATTTTAGAGCAGGCCTTTTTATTCAATATTTATTGTGATTTTTATTATTGCCTGTTCACCGCCCTGAGTCCCGTAAGGGAGATAGGGCAATATATAAATTTAAATAATAAATAAATAATAAATAAATAAAAGTGTGGTTACATGACATCTCAGGTCGAAGAACGTGGGGAGAAGGCAGCCTTCTTATGCTCTTCCTCCATGTGGTAATCCCACGAAAGATGTCAACGCGATTAAGCAGAAAGCAGGCCCTAGAAGTCACCCAGCTTCTTCCCTCTGTGTCAACCCCTGCACATTTGAAAGATTCTGCACATGTGTACTTGTCTTCGTGCAACTGGATTTTTTGGTTAATGAATATACAAATAAGACATCTCTTGGTAGGCATCCATGCAGAATGCCTGGCCTTGACAATAGCACCACTTCGTGTTCTTTGAATCACATGGTCTCTTTTGTTTCAATAAGATATAAAAGGATGACTGTCACGTCATTTTATGGCAAGCTGGTTTCTTCTGAAGACATACATAATTAAGAATTGTGCCTTTTATTCTGAGTACCTGTGCCTTTTTTCCTCAAATAATCAAACACTTGACTAATCCCATCTGCTTTTGACATCTGCGTGCCCTTCTTGTTTCACGCCTGAGTTTTCTTGGAAAAGTGGAATGGCTCAGAAAAAGGCTCATGAGCCGTCCAAGGATTTTCAACAAAACTGTTGATGACTCACTCTGGCTATGTCAGAGGGGCTGTGTGACATTGTGTCTTCTAATGAATATGCAAACTCCTAGTGGTTTAATTAATGTTGATTCATTTGTTGTACTAAGAAACATGCTTTTTAAAGTCTTACCATTTTCTAAAAATATCTAAAACTTAACAGTACCAAATTTCTCTCTCCATCTTCCTTCTTTGTTATTTTCCTCTTTAATTTTCTTACAGGAGAAAATGTTCTATCTATCCAGCCTATTAATTTTATATAGTCAATAATTGCGCACACGCACGTACACACACAGACACACACACAATATCTGTTGTATAGCTCATGAATTCTGCCTATGCTTAGAAAGAGAGGGAGAAAAATAGATATCAGAAGCTGATCTGGACATATTTATTAACTGTCCATCCATCCTTGGATACCTGGTTATAATTTTAAAATGCAGTAGATTGGAGAAACCAGCTTATATCTAGTAAGGTAAAATCAAAGATAGTTTATTTTATATATTACTAGACAACCCCTGATCATTTGGATCATGGTTTTATAGATATTTTCTTACCTAAACAGAGAAATCAAATGACCACAGGGGGGGGAAAAAGCATTAAGAGTAAGAACAATTTCCAACTTCCTGCCAGCTTCCCTATTGGCTTTCCTTGTAGGAAACTGGCAGGGAGCATTGGAAATGATGATCACATGACTTTGGCTCCCATCAGTGGCAGCACTGAGGCAGCCACAACTCTACCAAGTTTGAAAATCACTGGAGCCTTGGGTCCCAAATTTTGGACACATTCTGTAAGTTAGCCCATTTGAGGTAGTTTGATTTAAAAACTGTTGCCCTATGATACACCATTTTGCCCAAATGAAGGTTACAATCAGCCATACATAAAGAGTTTTAGTAGTCTTTTTAAAGTCACGCTGCACTCGTGATAATTTTATGGTCATATTTACTTGTTCTTTCAAAATCCATTTTCATATATGAAGTTTAAATCAGAATTGAGCTCGCATAGCACAATTCATTTTAATGTCCCGATTAGAGAGTTTGGGCATTTTATTGTTATTAACCATCCTGACTAATGTAGTTTTTACATCTGCATAACGAAGGAAGCAGTTTGAAGCAACTGCTCCTCAAAAGCTGCTTCCTCTAAAATAGTGGTTCTCAACCTATGGGTCGCGACCCCATTTGGGGTCAATCGACCATTTCACGGGGGTCGCCAAGCAAGGCTGTCTGCCATTTTTTTCCCCTTTTCCGGCAGGTGCCTTACCTCCCTTGAGCTGGGCCAGCTGGTGGTCGGCCTGCTCCGTCTCTGCCGCTTGCCAGCTATGCCTCGGCCGGCGCAGGGGGCGGAACCACGCATGCGCGGCGCTCCCGGGCAGGGAAAGTCCTTGACTTACGACCGGTTGGGTAGTCCTCAACTTATGACCGGTTTAGTCCTCGACTTACAACCGGTTTAGTCCTCGACTTATGACCAGTTTAGTCCTCGACTTACGACCGGTTGGGGGTCGTGGCATTAAAAAGGTTGAGAACCACTGCTCTAAAAGGATGCTATCTCATCATACAGTTTGAAAGCAAGGTCTCCAATAAACAGTTGCAAAGCAGCAGAGGGCAAACCGAGCTTTTGAAGTGAGGTGGAATAGTGATGAATCCTTACCCTGCTTGCTTATTTTGTTTTCTTTAAAAAGCCCACTCCCTGTGGTTTCTGTACAACAAGAAAATTACAGTAGGAATGCCAGCAGGTGGAATGAAAATGATGTGTGAGGAAAGAGTTAAATTCTATTTCGTGGCTTTTTCTCGGGGCTTAATCCCAATCTCTTGTTCTTATTTGCATTGTTGCTGTTAGTTCCACAGTCAGGAACACCATTGTGAACACCCTCCTTATTTACAGTGAGTAAATAAGATGCCGAATAACTATAAAGGTGAACCTACGGTCCAAGACTGAGCAGCTCAGAGAAGCATTGTAAAAGGTTTTGTACTCCTTTTGCTAATAGAATTTTTTTTTTAACCTTAACTTTTTACTTTAAAAACCCATGCAGGTCTAATATGGCTGAGCAAGAAAATTGAGACATGTGTACAGTTCAGGTCTTATTTATGAAAAAGCCAGCTGCATAGGATTTAGATTTTTACCATATGCAGAATTATTCAGGTAGATTGCAGGCATGGCGGTATCCATGTTTCTGTCTGTATCAAAACATAATCAATACTACAATCAAAATTCTCATGGCTGTTTGATACTTTGTAACCTTCAACCAGGCAAAACTGTACACCATGTAGCAATAATTTTTGAATCAACATACTTCAAACAGGCTAATTTAGACAATGTGTCTAGGATTCATGGCTCCTGTGGGATTGAAAGTTAGCAAAATTGTGGCCTCTTTAGTACTATCGTGCCTAGAAACCTGTAGGTCATGTGGCATAAGGAAAGATGGGAGGGACATATCCCAACCCTCTTTCCTGCCTCCACACCCAATCAGCTAGGGCAAGGCCCAACAGGTGAGCAGCCATTGGCTGCTTTCAAACTAATGTCTAAATGTGAAATTTAATGACAATGCCCAGTGAGCAACAAGGGAGCAACATGGATGCCTGCTGGCAAGGTAGGGTTGGCTGTGTGACACCATCAATCGGTAGGTGAGCCCTCTTCCTCCCTGGAAGAATGAGGAGCAGGGCTGCAGTTTTCAATGTGGTTCTTGGCTCCTTTTGTTTCCCCTCCCTACAACAAAGTGGCTGGCAGATCTGCAGTTCATCCATAAAGGCAATGATGGCGATGGCAGAAATGGCTTCATTGGGGCTCTCTTGAGGTTCATGAGGGGGGGGGGAATGGGGAAAGCCTAAATATATATGTGGAAAGAGGAAGAACTAGGGAGCAACTGGGATGCCTGCTGGTGAGATAAGGCTGGCTGGGGAGTGCCATTAACTGTGAGACTTCTTTCTCCCTGGAGGCAGGGAAGTCTTCGGGAGATGCTGGAATAGGATCAAGGGTGCAGTTTTCCTCACAGTCCTCCATTCCCTTTGTTCCCCCTTCACTGGGGCTCCATTCCCCCTTCACAGAGTGTGAGGGGAGGTGGTAACAGCACAGGCCTATATTTTATGTGCAAAGAAAAGAATGATCCAACAGGTCATATGCTGTCTAGCATACTACTAAAACTCTTATGTATGGCTGATTGTAACATTCATTTGGGCAAAATGGTGCATCATAGGGCAACAGTTTTTAAATCAGTGTACCTTAATTGGGCTAACTTACAGAGTGTGTCCAAAATCCAGGACCCATGGCTTCAATGAGATTCAAACTTGGTAGAGTTGTGGCTTGCCTCAGTGCTGCCATTGATGGGAGCCAAGGTCAACTGATCATCATTTCCAACGCTTCCTGCCAGTTTCCTACCAAGGAAAGCCAATAGGGAAGCTGGCAGGAAGTTGGACATTGCTCTTACTCCCAATGCTTTTTTTCCTGTGGTCATTTGGCTTCTCTGTTTAGGTAACGAAAATCTCTGAAACTATGATTCAAACAATCAGGTTGTCTAATAATATATAAAATAAATGATCTTTGAGATATTCTGATTCTGATTCCATTCTCTAACCTTGGACTCCAAGAAGTGACTCATAAAGTAATATTCTTTTACAAAGATGTCTGTTGACTTTACTTCAGCTGCACAGATCCCCTAAATAATTTGTGAGCTGCTCAAAGCCTATGGCCCTCGTTCATATAATCTTATTTATTTAAAGCATTTATCTAGCTGCACATTTTACACTGAACAGGAGAATTAAAATGTATATCTTTCTTGGTTAAATTATTTTTCACAGGATTGTAGTATTTGGAGATGCAAATACTGCATCCAAAAATTGATAGTCTATAGCCTGATTACTCAAATGCTTACATAAATTTGAATAGTTGCATATTGAAGTTAATAGCAAACTCGGTCTGCTTGTTTGTCAATACTGCTTAAGTTTCATGTTCATAATCATAATTGCAAATTACCAAAATACCAAATACCAGTACCAAAACTGATATTATGAGGATATAGAGGTCTGGGCAGACATTGATCCAGCCCAAGATTGTGGAAACCTTTTTGCATTGATCCAGGTTCACTACAAACAAATGTGAATAGAGGCCCCTTGCAAACTTCCCAGTTCAATCCTAGAGGCCAATGATCAAGCAGACCTGGGTGGTGATTTCAGGGGGTACCTTTCACATATTCCCTTGTTTTTAATCCCTTTAGCTCTCCCATGGAAATCTGAATAATCAATATTAGGTATTACTTGCAATGATATTTGCAGCGCAGTGATAAAATCTCGTATAAGTGATAGATTTGACCAAATGCTTCCACTGAGAATCCATTAGAAATGTGGCTAGTTATTGCACAATTGACTCAAGAGATAATTCAATTGCTGTTTTATTTTTCAGATATGATTCTTGATCAACAAGTAGGGTCCGGACAGCTCAGTGAAGATGTTCGCCACAGAGTCCATGAGGCTTTACTCAAACAGCATCACCATCAGAACCAAAAGAAGTTAAGCAATAGGATCCCAATAGTCAGGTCCTTTGCTGACATTGGCAAGAAACAGTCTGAACCCCATTCCATGGACAAAAATGGTAAAGTGTCATGTTAATTAAGTAATGGTTACTGTAGCTTTGATACAATGGATTTGCCAAAATCGGTGATTTATTCCATTTCAGTCTTCTTGTCCAACATCACTGCAACACTTACATTTTCTCAGGTTCCCTTCCCTTAACTGTGGGAAATTGGAGTTATAAGGGATGGTAGCAAATCTTTGACAATGGCTCTGAAATTATAGAGTAGGACACCTCATAAAAGGAATCAATTTACAGGCAATCAGGAAGGGGAAATGTAAGTTTTTGGCACTGATGTGCAGTAGCTTAATTGGCTTTTTTATTTAACTAGTTGTTTTTATAGAAAGATATATTCAGCAGTTCCTGTATACCTCTTTGATTTTACTGAATGGGTTTAAATAACATTTAAACATTCCTAAGTGTACTTCCAATGTACATCATTTTTGGTTTGAGATAAAGTGAGAAGAAAGTTATAAAATAAAGAAAAAGCAAATCATTTTTGTGGGGTTATGTAAGTGTGTCTGTTGTCACTCCATTTCCTAAACAATTATGAGTTGCTAAGATTAAGATGGAAAAGATGATATTTTCAGAACAAGGCAAGCCAATTATCCTGACTTCAGGAGACCTAAGAAATAAATTTTATAAAATCTCTTATGAAAATGATTTTGCAAATTAGTCATCTTTTGTCTTGAAATAAAAGCTTTAACCAAGTCTGCTTTCTCTGAACATATTTCAGGTAAGTAGATTCAGAATTATACCATATATGTCAGGGGTCTTCAAACATGGCCCTTTTATGACTTGTGGAATTCAACTCCCAGAATTCCTCAGCCAGGCATGCTGGCTGAGGAATTCTGGGAGTTGAAGTCCACAAGTCATAAAAGGGTCAAGTTTGAAGACCCTGATATATGTCATGCACTTTTTTCCTAAATTGATGCCCTGCATCTGTGCTAGAATACAATTCCATACTCACTTGCTTATTGACTGCTCTTTAGGAATGATACAAACTCTGGATCAATATATTTGAACAGTATCTATTTATTTTGACTCATTTTCCAGTGACTGGTGCATATTAGTAAACTAACACTGATGCAATTACATTCTGTTAACATTTAATAAGTTCTATTAACAACAAGGTATTTTAGTTGGTTATATTTAAGCGCAAATTGTAATACAAGTCAAGAGATTATTTTGATGGCTCTAATGACCAATAGCTCACAACATTGGTCATTAAGCAATATTTTTGATTGATTCACAAGAAATTTGATAATTCCCTGTGAAATCACATAGATGGATTACAGATTAAACTGATTAAATTACAGATTACCTAATCTTGCTAGGGTAGTGTTATGGTCTTCTGGATCTACTTTGAATATTTTCAAGGAATTCTTACTTTGAACACTTAGCAATACATTCATCCTTTAAACAGCATCACATGTGATAAATCTTTTTTAAAGTCACAAGAGTTAGGGATATTAAATCTCTGTCATTGTGTCTTATTTATTATTACTACTTAGTTAATTATTACTACTTAGCTGCTTAATTTGAGCACTGTTTTCACCCAGTGCATCATCTGTGTCTGGCCTATATTAATGAAGTCAGTAGATGAGCCCTTTATGACCAGATGCTGGGTAGGAGAAACCTCTCATAAATTTTCTTGAATTTATTTAAATTGGACAATTGAAGCACAGCTTGTTTATTATGGCACTGGAGGCAGCAGAAGCAAACTTAACAAGGGCAAAGATGCAGCTTCCCTATATAGAACTATGCATGAATGGATATAGCATTGTGTATTTGTTGAGATCAGTTGTGGGAAGGGGGATTATGTGAGGTAAAGAAGACAGTAATGGTGGAAGTGAGGATATTAAAATACTGACAAAATTATGACATCTGTGATTAAGGTGATATCCTTAATGTAACATTGTCATTTTCAGTCCTATCTTCAGTTTCCATGGTACTGGGAGGCTATATGAGATTACAACATGCCACTGATATGTTTAGATGGTGTGGTACGATGGCTTAGTGATTAAGATGCTAGGCTTGTCAGCTTGAAAGCCGACAGCCTGGATTCAAAACTCGAGTGTCATGCAATGGGAAAAGTGCCCATCTTTGCCTAGCTCAGGGGTCTTCAAACTCGGCCCATTTATGACTCATGGACTTCAACTCCCAGAATTCCTTAGCCAGCGTGCCTGGCTGAGGAATTCTGGGAGTTGAAGTCCATGAGTCATAAAAGGGCCAAGTTTGAAGATCCCTGCCCCACCTAATGCGAGTAGATAAACAGGTACAATTTTGACGGGGAGGAAACATGACATGTGATGTCATGCTGGCCACATGATGTGAAAAACAGGACAGTGCTGGCTCATGGTCTTGAAACAAAAAGGAACACTGCCCCCTATAGTCAGCAACGACTAGTGGAGTAAAATCCACAGGGATTCCTTTCCTTTCCTATGCTTAGATTGCCCTACCAGAATTTTCTAGATCTTCTGCTGTAAGTTCCAATAAAAGGGTAATGAATTTATGGAATGTTCATGCTTCAATGCTGCTGGAGGAAAATACTATGCTGTTTGAGATTCCTAGTTTGTATTCCTTACAAATTTAGATGTTCCTGACTTCAAAATTACCACAGCTCGGTTGTTTTACTGTTTTACAGCAGCGCAGCACTTATTTTCTCACTTGTTCCCCTCTGTTCATTCCTTTCAGTTTTACTATTTCTTTTCATAAAAATGTTATCGTACCACTATTTTGAAATAAATATTCCATCATTCTTAATCATTTCCACTTCATATCATACCTCCTTCATAGGTTCTTTCACCATAGGTTTCCCTGTTCATAATGGTGCATGATCTAAACCAGAGTTTTTCAAACTATGCTTCATGGAACCCTACGGTTCTGTGAGAACTTGATAGGGGTCTTTGAGAGATTAAGGATAAGAGAAAAAAAATAGTTTACTAGCGTGTAGCAGGTTTTCTATCAGTAGAGGTTTACCTCTTGATAAAGGTTTTTTGAATATATATTCAAAATATTCTGATCTAAACTCTGCTGTTGTGCATGATCATCTCCATGTTCTTTATTTTGCTATATCTTTATTGTATCTGTCTCTAACAGGCTCATCCCATCTTTGTCCTCCTTCATCTCTAACCTTTGGGTTCTGTAAACTCCTTGAAGGTCCAGAGGTAGTGTACTATAAATCTATCTTGCATGAACATTAGGTCAATTCAGATATTCACTCTTCACATCAGTTTCTTCTAGCATAATGTGTCATCATGATTAATCTAGACAATCACTTTTAAGGTCTTCGGGGCCTTTTTGCAAAAGGTACCAGAGTTTTTAATAGCTATTCCACTCTAGCCAAGATAATTTTCTTTTGCAAATAGTTTTAATATTTTTCTAATCTGAAAAGTACAAATTAGAAATGGATTGTGCACACACGAACACACAATAAAATTGGAGAAAAGTCTGAATGAAAATATAGAATGGATTTAAACAATGTATGTAGAGCTACCTGGATACTTATCATTATTTGGTTCTAGGAGGCATGATGAGTACCAAACAGCTTTTTCCCATTAGAAATAATATAGTGAGTCACAAGGCAGCTGACACTGACAAGTTCTAGCTTGTGCGTGAATACCAAACAAACAATGAGTACCGGGACAAACTTTTTACATCAAAATGTGTTGAGTACCAAATTCGATGAATTTCAAAGCAGTTGAGTACCAAGGTGCCACTATATCTCTAGTTTAGCACTAAAACCTGTGCAGATTTTTTAAAAAGAATGATTTCTCCCCAATATTGCTGGAAGCATAGTTCAATGAGTGCACTGCATTCAAAATTCCTACATGCTCACCCACAAAACTATAATTCCCACAACCTCCTTGGGAAAATTAATTAATACTGAAGAGTTAAATACTTCAATCCTAAACACTCATGATATGAATAAGCGCCGTACAATTTTGTAAGGAAATACGCATCTTATTGCAGTATAGAGATGCCTTCTATCAGTGATCCTGGGAAAATGTATTTATTGCAGTTGCAATAGTCAACTTCTATTTGATTAATATTTTACACATTACTTGATTACCAGTTTCGTCCTTTTTGGGACTTATCAGGTATATATGTTATAATTGGGATTAGATTGTATAGGAGTCAATCCCCCTCACTTTGCCAGGAATTAAATTCTTAAGCTATTGCATTTTATATAGGGCACTTAGTTTCATGAACTATAATGGCTCTGATTTTCAGGATTTGCAGGATGGGGAATATATGGACAAGCTATGAAGGAATAGTTTTCCTTAGTTGAACTTTCAGAGTAGAGGTATAGAGTTGTTACCTAATGTCAGAGGTGGGGAATGGTGGCCTCTTTATGACTTATGGACTTCAAGTCCCAGAATTCCTGAGCCATTCATGCTGGCTCAGGAATTCTGGGAGTTGAAGTCCACAAGTCATAAAGGGGCCATTGTTCCCCACTCCCGCCTTATGTCATGCTTTTTATATTTAATGTTCCATGATACCACCACCCAAAAGGGGTGGCTATTTCAATATTTTTATTTTATTTTATTTTATTTTATTTTAATTTAATTTTTTATTATTTTAATCTCACCTTTTTATTTATATAAAGAACTCAAGGAAGCAAGCATATCTAACATTCCTTCCTCTGCATTAAACAACCAATTTCACTTTTGTTATTTAAACACAAGTTGAGTCATGAGCTTTAGTAAATTAATAAAGAAATGGCTTTAGCAAACTTTTATAATGTGCTACATATTGCAAATAGATCGAAAGTTTTTATTCAGTTGGCCCTAATTATTCTTAGTAAGTTATGATCAAGAAAATGTATTACTTAGACATGTAGTAATGGGATGTACTTTGGAACATGAAATGTTTTGCATATAGGATATGATGTATATGAATCTTTCATTTAAATATCTCTTCAGCTGAATGTCCTTCTCAGGTAGCACCCAGCAAGTCTTCGAGTAATTTGAAAAAGCTAAGAAGCATTTGCCCTGATTATTATTTGAATGTGAGGCTAGACTAGGAAATCCAGAACTATAGACTGATATTTTGAAAATTATTATTTATCTACTGTTGCCAGGCAAACTGCAACCCCTTCTCTGAGGTCCACTGGACTCAAGCTAACTCAAGGGAGAATTTACTTTTTAATTCAATTGGCTGTTTTATAACAAATATACAGAAAAGTGTTAGTATTCTGTAATAACAACTTTTTCCAGCAGGTCAGATTGTTTCTCCACAGTCTGCGCCAACCAGCACTGAAAACAAAAATGATGTCAGCCGAGAAAACAGTACTGTTGACTTTAGTAAGGTAAGACAATAACACGAATCTTTGAATGGTAAGAGTATAGCTTAGTTCTGGCAATAAAGCACATTTCATTTCAGTGTAATAAATTATTACTGGCCATTGTCTCATACTACATGTATTTTATGTAAATAAATGGAGGGGGATGCATTTAACCATTTAAGACAAACTATCCTTTTTAAAAAATAAATGGTTCATTTCATTCCAGATCACTGTGAGGACATCATTAAACTTTAGAAGAGATGAAAGCTGTGTTTCAATATCTGAGCTAAAAAATCTTTGAAATGAATGCCTCTGTGAAAAAAATATCAGTGATACGGTAGCATTCTCAAGCAAGTTCTCATCTCTGAAAATGAAACATGGGAACAATTTATTTAAGGCTTAGTTTTATTACTGTAGTAGAGTTCTGATTGACACACTCATCTTTTCCATTCTTTCACTACAATATTAAGGTATAAAAATTGCTCTCTGTGATTTCAACTGTGAAAGAGCCAGTTAATTTCTGTTTGGCAGCAAAACCCTGGAAGTCCCTTAATAAATGCTCTACAGCAGAAGTGTCCAACCTTGGTGACTTCAAGACTTGTGGACTTCAACTCCCAGAATTCCCTAGCCACCCATGCTGGCTGGTGAATTCTGGGAGTTAACATCCACAACTCTTAAAGTTGCCAAAGTTGGATATTAATAGGCTATCAATCCATAATATAAAGACCCTGCATTGCATATATGAGAACTTGGGTTCAATTTAGCAATTCCTAAGGATAGCTGGAAAAGATTTTGCTTATAAGTATTTATAAGCTAAGGAAAGAAAACCATAATCTAACTTGCTGGAAAAGAAGTGTTGTCACTAATTTGTGTGACAATACTTAATTTAGGATTTGCAGGACAGAGTTAAAGAACTATAACATTAAGGGAATTGCCAGCATGGTGACAAACTTTGAAGTCCCTGAATATACTCACAGCACAGGGGGATCTGCCCCAATCAGCTGGATGAGCCCAAATTGTGAGGTGGTCTCCGGAATTTGATTCACAAAGGAGATGCTTTCGTTGGCCAAGTTTTATAGTCTTGCAATCTCTCTTTCTCCTTCCATCCTAGAGTTGCTTACGTTAGCAAAAGAAGGTTAGATATTAATGAAGATTAAGCGTCCAGCAGGTACTGGGCCCCTGCTATGACAAAAGAGAGAAATAATTATTTGACCGAGGTTAGAGCAAAAAGTTTTGTTATGTCACAATTTGCAAGAGTAAATAGGAAGAGCTAGCTTGTCTAAGCAGCCTCTCTCTTCCAGGTGTTAATTGAAAAATGCAAGGCAATAACAGGGCAATAAGCTCCATGTGCTTTTTCCTTTCTGACTTGTGCCCCCTGAAGTTTTTACCCCTGAAGTCAGCTTTTCTAAAGGAGCAATTAGACCAGGCAGGAAGATGCCCTTCCCCAGATTTCTTATCCCATAACTTACATACTTAGACTGTTCCCAGTGAAGTCTATCCCAAATAGTTAGCTACAGCCAAATAATCATTCCTGTGTTTCATTTTCAGACTATTTGTGGAGATAAGTCTCCTGTTAAATTAGAAAATTGGGAAAGAATCTTCTGCTGACTTACTGTTCAAATTTATATTGGTTCTAATATATTCTATGACATTTACCCTTTGGCAATATAAAAACCATTTTTAATCATGTACAAAATCTGAGTTTTGTGATCATGTTGTGATACTTTATTGCTCACTATGAATTGTGATGAGCAGCATGGCTGTCCAAAAGAACTGAAAGGGAAAACATGGATTTATTGGGAACATTATATAACCTCTTTGTAGTTAAAAATTGCCGAAGGGGTGTTGTGTCACCAAATCATGGTTGCATTAGGCTTTGGTTCGACCAAACGCTAGACTTGGCAGTTGGCCTCAGCTGAACCAAGTTGGGCAGTTGAGGATTAAAGAGGGTATCTTTAACTGAGTTTCTCTTCTAAGGGAATTGATGCCAACAGTGCCTTGACTTGTTGTTGAATGTGACATCCAGTCAGTGTGGCTGAGCCAGTTCTAGTTATGTGCTTGCTCCATCTGGTGCCAGGCAGAATATGAGAAGCAGCCTTTTGAACCAGCTGAAGTCTGTTAATTGTGCGTGCAGGGACTAGGAGACCAGCAAAAAGGGCATAACAGTAGTCTATTTGGGATGAAACAGAGAAATGAAAAAGGACACCTTCATCAGGAAGAGAGAGAGAGAGAGGTGAGGACCCACTCTGTCTATCTTTATATGGTGATTGCAAGCAGCATCTCTTGCTAAATGTTAGTACCAGTTCAATGCTGTGTTTTGTCAGTGCAGTTGGCAGAAACTCCAGATGTTCTAGATCAGCCTTCCTTGGTCTGGCTCTCCCTGGACCATGCATCTTCCTCCCAGCAGGGAGCGTGCTTTTTCCTGAGGAAGATAGAATGTAGTCCAATCTTTATGGAGTGTACCAGGTTGGGGAAAGCTACTCTAGATGCATGTATACAGTGCTTTTTTTCTGGAAAAAAAAAAAAAAAAAGGTGCCGGAACTCACACACATCATACAACCCGCCTTGGCTACTCTACAAGGTTCCATCCAAAAAAGGTGCTGGAACTCCGTTCTGGGCGTTCTGTGAGAAAAAAAAGCCCTGCATGTATATATTTGAACATTTTAAACATCAGTAATCCTGCCACCCTTCATTTCATCTGACGATTGTCCTCATAGCCTTCAAATATACAGTACAAAGAATTTTTTAAGAAATTGAAGATATAAATTTATTTCACACACACACACAAATCCAGAAAAGCAAAATTATTTTCCCAGCTATCTTTAATATTACCATAGCAATATAATTCTGTATAGGAATTGTCATTGAATTCAATGAAGCTTACTATCAGGTAAGTTGATACAGGACTATAAGCTAAAATAAACTCACTAAAATCAGATCCAAATGGAAAATGCCCTGAGAGGCATTGTGTTCATCTGTACTGCCAGCAAAACAGAAGTACTGAAAACTATAGATTTCTTTTCTCAACTTTGCCTGATCCTGGAAGCTAAGTAGGTTCAGGCCTGGGTGATACTTGGATGAGAGCCTATCAGAAAAGTCTGTGGTGCTGGGCATCCCATAAGAAGGAGATGGTAAACAACTTCCATATGGTAGCCAAGAAAACTGCATGTGTGTGTCCATTAAATCACCAGGAGTTGAGGTAAACATTCTTAGCATAAACATGTACCATAAACTGTACAGATTCATATTGCAAAATAGGAAACAGTAATGGCTTTTTTCTTTTCTAAATGCAATTGTCTTAAGTTGATTGGTGATGCATCAGATATGGGCATCAAATTAAAAAAACTCACATTCAGATCTCCACTCAGCTGTGGAGTATGGCAGCTTACTTGAGCTTGTTAGTGAGTATGTAGGCTTTCTGAACCCTGCTTTTTTGAGCTAGCCATAGACTGAGTTCATGCAAGGTGTGTATGAGATTTCAGCAACCTCAGTGATAATTTTCTGTGATATTGCATGGGAAGGTCAAAGTATTGTGGTACATCTTATAAGGTTTAGTGATATAATAAGATTTGGGTTGATACTTTTTTTTAGTGCATGAAGACCTGTATAAGATTACACTGTGATGCTCAAGACCCCAAAAGGTTGTTAATCCCTAGCTGAGATAAGCTATTTTTAATAGAAGGGAATATATGCAACTCAGAGTAAACTATGGAATCCTTGGTACTCTCTAAGTTTGGTTGTTTAGGGAAGACTAAACTCAGAGAGTACCAAGAACTTCACATGGGATTTTGTTGGAAAAACCACAGTGGCCTAATATACAAAGAATGCTAAACAAAACACAATAGATGTTGTTAGGATTTAACCTTACCCATAAGTAACCAGGATCAATGTTTCTCTTTCTCAGTCTAACTGACGTAATCTGCTTGTTATGAAAAAAAAGATTAGGAATAAGAAGCAATGCTTAGAGTTACCTCAACATCTTTGGAGGCCAAGAAGTATTGAAAGACAAACAGATTGCTTCCAACTATAAGCAAGTAAACTTATTAATGAATGGATTGCAAGTAGAGTCCTCTGGAATTTAGAAAAAAATAATGCAGATCTCTGTAAAACAGGTTCTCATGTCATATAGCTCTTTCAATTGGCAGAGCAATTTTTGCAATGGCCAAAGCTTAACTAGTGGGAGATAAGAGGCATTAATTTGCATTCTGTATGCTTTTTCATGCTTCACTCACATTTGTGCTTGAAAAGCCATCTACAGCCTGAAACTTAATAGACCCAAGGTCTCTCTCAAGTCTGCAGGACTAAATGACGTAATCATAACTCCAATTCATGGATTGTCAAGATCGATTTCATTTGTTGGCCAATTATTTCTAGATGTGTTGCAAACTAATTGATTTTTTTTAATATCAAAAATTGCCAGGGGGCATTTCAGAGTTGCATTAGGTGACCTCTACTGTTTCATTGGACAATCTCTTTGATGGCAACAATTGACTAATCCAGTTGGAGTTGTGCAGAGTACTTGCTTGGTTAATTCCCAGCTGTTTGGGTGTTGATGACCAGTGTAAATGAGACTGGTGATGAGAGGAAGGGCAATTTATCTGTGCACAAAAGCACCCCACTAAAAAGTCTTGGGTTGGCTTCCTCTTTGCTGCAGTGTATGAGGGCTCAGTTACAATCCTGCCATCAAAAGTAACTCAAATCCTTCCAAGCATGTGCATATGCTTTCTCCCATCTGTGAAGTAGTCCTCCCTCAAGAGAACTGTTCCATTTCAAGCAATCAGTGATAATTCCTTGGTACTGGATAAATATGTAGATTTAAATTATTATTCCACAAGAAATATGTAAATAAGATGGCAAAGCAGTGAAAAAGAACTCTGGGCTTAATTGTTGGAGATGTTAGAAGTTTTGAAAATGATTTCATAACACAGACAACGCCATGGCGCCTAAATTCTGTCCATGTGCCAGAGCCATTTGCAAGAAAACAACTTTGTAAACACTATTGAAGACACACTGCACACTGCTACTGACAGATGGCTGTGAGATAGACATTAAAATGGTCACTTTAACAGTTTATATTGGATTTGGTCACTGTTTTTGTTTCTAGACTGGTAATGGGAAAGCAAATGGGAGAAAAACGCAGTAATTTGAAATTCTCAGAATATGAAGCTGTGATATCAATTTGAACATGTTGTTTTGTGAATTACTCTTCATAACATTTAGAAAGGTATTATGGGGAGAACACAAATAAAATATGTTTGTGAACACCAGACAGTTAACTGTTAACATAAAGTAAATGACACAAATCAAAGAGGGAAAAAAATGCTTTTCAATAATTTGATGAATAGAGTAGCAAATCGGAACCATTTCTTCATATGGATCTTTGCATTGTCAGTTTCAAAGATCACTCTAAAAGCTTGTTGGAAAGATTTTTGCATGATCACAGATGGTGTTTTAACCTGAAATTTGGTGTGATATGTGGGAAAGGACAGTAAAATCTTGTGAGATTTGAAGCAAAAGCCAGCACTAAAATCTTATAAGATTTGGCAATTTTCTGACATCTGAGATCCAGCCCATTTAATGCTTTATTTGGTTTATCAAGGTTATCTGCGATATCCTCAAAGACCCCCAGTCATTTGGGGCTTGTGTTCTACTATAATAATTATTATAATTAATTATATAATTATAGTATAATTGCATAAATATAATAATTTCTAATAATTTGAGAGAAATTCTAATTTGAGCATGTTAAAGTAGGATTAAAAAAAAGATCTTGTGGTTGTAGAATGTTATTTTCATGATTGTGGACTATAGTAAAACCACTATATCAAGCTAGTACCCAGGCCGTATCATAACTATGTCTATAAAAAGGAAGGACCAGGAAGAAAGAGAACTTTTGCTATAATCCTGTTGATTCCGTACTTTTGTATTTGCCTAGGCACAATACCCGTATTGACATTCTCACCATTAGCTGAACCTTCCTTTTTATTTTTCTCAGTGGTATTATTTAGTGAATCTTTGGCACAGCAGGAATTTGAATGCAGCTAATAACAAATTGCTTTACTGTAATGTTGCACTCTCTTTGTGTGTATAGAATTCCTCCTTATTTTCTCAAAAAGCTAATACAACCCCTTTCAACCCCTGCCCACATAGTTATGGAATCACTTTTCTGGTTACTGTTCTTGCATTAAATAATGCTCCTAAGTGTTCTCACATTGGATTTTTGGGCAACAGGAAGTTCAATGTAATTAGTAGGTAACTGTTCTACCATAATGCTGCTCTTTCTTTCTTTCTGTTTACAAATCCTTGTTTTCTCAGAAAGCTAATACAAAATAATTGTTTCTGGAGAGAGAAAGATTAAAAGTCTTTCAACTGATTGCTTATTAACTTTGCAAGTACCTGTGGCCGGTATAATCTAATGAGAAGTCTGTTATGCTTAATGCTAACAGTGTAACAGTGTCTCTATAAAGTAGCAGAGGCCTCCTGTGAATTTTTTCCTGAATGCTTATGCATCCTACTGAGGAAAAGATTTTTTCTCAGAATGAGGCATTGTAGGTAACATGATGAAGAATGCTTTGTTGCAGTAGCAGCAAACACAATTTAAAATATTAAAGTTTAACAACGCAAGTATGATGTGTTGAACTTTTAACAATATTGTTGTTTTTGTGACAGTGGAACCTGAGCAAGCTCTGTGTTGGGCTATTGGGTCCTAATAGGAGTGTTTCCCAACCTTGACAACTCCCAGAAGTGTGGACTTCAATTCCCAGAATTCCCCAGCCACATGTCATTGCTAAAAATTCTGTGGAGTGGAAATCCACGGAAGTTGTTTAGATCAGAGGTCCCCAACCTTTTGGGCACCAGGGACTGGTTCCGTGAAGAGAGGTTTTTCTGCGGACCGGAGGGTGCATGATTTTGTATGCTGCCTGCATCTTGCAGATGGGGCTTTGCTTGTTTGTGCAGCCCGGTTGCTGGCATGCCACGGCCCGGTACTGGTCCATGGATTGGGAGTTGGGGACCCCTGGTTTAGATTACTCTAATGCCTTATTCTGTAAAAGGAAAACTTCATTGGATGCTATATGTATTGCAGCAGTTGCCAGTCATGTTGCATTTTACAGTGGAACTGCTGTTGCGGCATAGACACGGTCATGGTAATCATGGAACAATCATTGTGGCTCTGTGAGCAGTAGGTGAAGACACTGAGTGTATCTTTCTTGATTCCCATGGAAATGAATCATGGGGTTCCAGTGTGAGCCACCTGGCTCATTCTGGGCCATGGCAGAACTGCCACATTGAAGAATCTTCCATATAAAATGTGCTATTCTTCTGTAGCAAAAATAAAACCATTAATTTTGTAAAGCAAAATCACAATCTCATTTTCATTCATGAATTGAATTAAAATTTTAAATGGAAGTAAAAATAACTGTACTCCTTTTCTCAGTAAGCTTGAATTATGATTCTCATTTTTAAAAAAACAGTCAGATCTTAGTCTTATTCGAATGAATCATGTTGAACAAACTCATTAACACTTTGGTTGAAGATTATTTGGATCGGAATTCACATTCTTAAGCTGCCTATTCAAGAGTTGTAGAATCAACAACCCTAAATAGACTTTGCACAGTACCAGAAACATTAGCCTTTTATAAGGTATCAATATGACTAGGATAACATTTGCAGATTGTAGATTATATTTATTTATTTTAGAGCTTTAATTAGCTGCCAAGTCTTATAAAACTATAATTAAAGTTTTTATTGATTGATAACTTCAATTAATTTATCAGAGTTTGTACCTGCACTAATACATGTTTATGCTAACTTATCCTGTAGTTAATGATCTATGATGTATCAATGTGTCAGTGAAATGAAATGCTAGAAATCTTCATATCTCTTAGGGTCTCTCATTTCCCCTCCCCCCATTCTTCTTTTTCTTGGTGTTTTTTTTAATGATCAGGTTGACCTGCATTTCATGAAAAAAATCCCTCCTGGAGCTGAAGCCTCAAACATTTTGGTTGGTGAGCTTGAATTCTTGGACCGTGCCGTAGTCGCTTTTGTTAGATTGTCTCCTGCTATGTTGCTTTCAGGATTGGCAGAAGTTCCAATCCCATCAAGGTAATTTATAACCATTGCTAAGAAAGAAATGTAATTATTCCAGCTTGGTTTATATTCTGCAGCTCACAGATAAAAAAAATAAGGGCCAATCAGGGAATAAGGAAGACTTCTCTGAATAATGTTAAGGATTATATATTGCTCCAGAGCACAATTTGTGAAGACCACCTCACCACCCAAATTGGACAATATCATCAATGCTAGGCTTACAAGATCTCTGACTAGTTTAACAAAACTCCTGATTTGTATAGCAAACAACTGTAGCCAAAATGTGTTCCATCCATCCATGAGATAAGAAGTAATTAAAAACCAACATCACTGAGTACTGTTTGATGTATGCACAATTCTGCTTTGAAGGTTAAGCAGTCTCAAACTTTACATAAGATCGCAGTAGTTTAATGCCCTGCAATAAAGTCAGAAGAAAGTCTACATTTCATAGACTATCCTCTCTCTCTTTTTGCTTTTACAATTTTAAAAGTTTAAACCCATATGTGAAAATTCTATAAGAGTTTGAATGAAAAATTCCATTTAAATTGGATAGAAAAATGTATTTTGTATTCATGATTAAGAGGGAATCAATGGTTATAGAAAGCTGGGAGGTTGTTCATGAGCCTAAATAGAACATAATAAGCATTAACTATTCTAAAATATGGTAAAACACCTTCTCAAACAGAAATGATTCTCACTTTGTTTTGTGTAACATTATGTATTGGTACAGTTACAGCTTAATAATACATTAGGAAACCATTTTAATGTGTATACTTCTCTGTTTAGTTTTAAGAAACACATGAGCCCAAAACTACCAATTACCTCATCAGCAGGGAAAGTATTTATAATTTTCTAAAAAAAATAACATATTCTTGTTTTTTTTAAAAAAAAATTTGATGGGATATCGATGTTTAAAAGAAATTATTTTCCAACTTGTAAAATACAAATTCAAGAACAGTTAAAACACAGACTTAGTTTCTTCTAACTTGTGTTTGTTCGGATACTAGAATTATGTAAAATTAACATTATCTGAATATTTTTGTGTTCTATTTTTCATAGATTTTTATTTATTCTTCTGGGACCCTCAGGAAAAGGTCAACAGTATCATGAGATTGGCAGATCAATTGGAACATTAATGACAGATGAGGTACTTATCTATTCACAGGCGTTGATTAAACCCATTGAAAAATTATCTGTTTTAAAGTGCTTTGTATGAAGATTTATTTATTTATTTATAAATTTATAAATCTTAGATGGACATATTTATTTATGTCCATCTAAAATGCTTTAGTTTAATAACTAGCAGTTTCTTAATTCAACCTTTAGAGCCATTTAAATAGAAAGATTAAAAAAAAATCAGTATTTTGAATCACGGAACAATACTGAAAATGAGCGGGAAAATAAATTTTATGATTTGTTGAGAAACAACTGTGTTTGGATTTTTTTTTCCTCCTTAGAAATAAAATCTCATGGAGTTCCTTCTTTCCTTCATAGGTATTTCATGATGTTGCATATAAAGCTAAGGATCGCAGTGACTTAGTTGCTGGAATTGATGAGTTTCTTGATCAAGTGACAGTTCTCCCTCCAGGAGAATGGGACCCAACAATTCGCATAGAACCTCCCAAAAATGTTCCTTCTCAGGTAATTATTTGTTTTTATTTATCTTTTACATTTATATTCCTCATCTCTTCCAGTTGTGATACAATTACATAAGATACCATCAGTGCTCTACATCGTTTACCTCTCCTATAGATCATTGGCATCTCAAAGAATTTTTTTCCCCATGACTTTTCAGGACATATATAACGTATATGTCATGTATAAATCAATAAAGATTCTGTTCTGTTCTACTCCACTGTACTCCACTGTACTCCACTGTACTCCACTGTACTCTACTCTACTCTACTCTACTCTACTCTACTCTACTCTACTCTACTCTACTCTACTCTACTCTACTCTACTCTACTCTATTCTTCAGCTTGTGGGATTCAGTGAAAGTCTGAGCATGACTTTGTCATTATATTTTTTTTATTGTAAATAATTTTTACCAGGCAGACGTAGAAAGAGATTCCAGAAAGAGGTATAACAGTAGCACACATATGGCAGTAACATGTCCTTGTGTCTTAATGGTAAATCAGCAGGAATATGCACCTTCTCTGTCTTGACTTGGACTTCATTGCACTTGAACAATGTAACAGGTGTGGTGGATACAGCATCCCACAAACCCACAGGAGAAAGATGGCTGAATACAATTCTTTTTTGTTTGTTTTTTCGTTTTTAATCTCTAGTGCTGAAGCCTGGCAGGATGTTATTATTGTTAAGGAGGCTCGTGTTGTAGCACTTTTCAAGATGCTTCTCTCAGATTTTGCTTGGCATCTCCAGATGCTAGAAGTCCTGTTAAATAAGTTACTTTGGTGACTTTCATTTGTGAAAGCTGC
>NW_015388094.1:77961-94242 GCF_001527695.2 Protobothrops mucrosquamatus | reverse complement strand
ATATATATTTATGCCTTGCAAATAATTACTGAATTGGGATGCATATCATTGAACACATTAAAAATAGTCATGCAATGAATGGAATCGGGACAGTCTCTATGCTTTAAATGGCAAATTCCAATTCCATATTTTTTTGTAAAGTGCAGTTGCAGGTATTTTGTATGGAGAGCTCCACTCCATTTAATGAAGGAGAGAATTTAAATTTCTGTATTAAATGTATAATTCTACTTGCATTGTTTCAAATATTGTTGGGTAGATTATACTATAGCTGTCTTCAAAAGTATTTGTTGTTAAGGAAAACAAAACAGTACAAAATTTTAAAAATACTGATCTTTTTACTTTGGAAAGTTATTATAATTGTCCGAGCTTTGTTCAGTTGCTAAAATACAGAAATTCAGTATGTGCATACATTTTTTAACAAATTAAGAAAAATTCAGACCATAGCTGTTTTCCTGTCAATGCTTACTAGGAAGTATATCTAGGAACAGGGATAGTTAAGGCATTATATAATATTGCTATAACTGAAGTTCCAATGATTTGGAATCCATACAAAAGTGTTCATCTCAATTAATACTGAAAATCTGGTTAGGTGACCATTTTGGCTTTCTCTCAAGCAAAGCCATTAAACATCCTACTTGAAGGATCAGTTCACTGTATTCTCTTGTGTGGCCCGGTTGCAACTTTGAAGATCTCTCCATGCCATGGATGGCTATATTTGTAAATGAACAGGCAGTCCTCTTGTCAGGATTGCTGCCAAAATTTATTTATTTATTTATTTATTGAATTTATATACCGCCCTATCTCCCTTACGGGACTCAGGGCGGTGAACAGGCGATAATAAAAACCATGATAAAGATAGGCAGTTCTAAAATCAAATTAAATAACGGGCCTGTTCTAAAAACACACCCATACAAAAACCCCCACTAAAACATAATCAAACTACGCCAGGCCGGCCGCACGGAATAGATGGGCCTTCAGGGCCATAGTTCTGCTTTCTTTAATATCTCAGAGGCAGTGACCTGTTGCCATCAAAGATATTTCAATACCTAATACTGATGTTAGAGAACCAGTTTGATGTACTACTGGTTAAGGCAGTGATGGCGAACCTTTTAGAGACCAAGTGCCCAAAAACTGGCCCCGCCCCCACTCCACCTCCCTGCCTGCCCCGCTCTGCCCCCCCATCCCCCGCCCCACCTGCCCACAGGACCACTCACCGCCTCAAGGGCCCGCCGCAGATCGCCCAGGCAGCCCAGCAGCGCTATGGTGGTCACACCTTCTGCCCGCGCCCTGCAGCATCAACTGCATGATGGGGTGTGAGGGCAGAGTCTTGTCTACGCTGCCTGGCTGCCATGTACTTGGCTACGTTGCTCTGTGTGGGCCACGCTCGAGGGCAACTCTCCTTCAGGGGGGCTGCTGGAGAGGAGGGAGTCACGGGGGGAGGCAAGGCTGGGGCAACAGAACGTGTGCCCACAGAGAGGGCTCCGAGTGCCACCTCTGGCACCCGTGCCATAGGTTCGCCACCACTGGGTTAAGGCTTCAGGCTAAAAACAGGAAGATGGTGAGCTGGAGAGTTCTTGTCTATTTCATACCTCATTTTAAAAGTGAATGCAAATAGCACATTATGTTGAATTTGTGCAAGTATATGTTTCTGCTTAAATCAAACGACAACAACAACCCCATTATCACATTTTGGTGACATTCTTTCTTTTTCATTCTCTTTAGGCTCTTTGGGGGCTTGGTTTTAGATATCAAGAGGAAAGTGCCATTCCTTTTGAGTGACTTCACTGATGCATTCAGCCTGCAGTGTCTAGCATCTTTTCTATTTCTCTATTGTGCTTGTATGTCTCCTGTTATCACATTTGGCGGCTTGCTGGGAGAAGCAACAGACGGTCGTATAGTATGTGTTGCAATTGGATTTGCAGTCTTACCATATCTATTTGTCCCTATCCCTATCCCAATAAATAAAATGTTCTGGGTTGCGTTTTCTAAGGATCGGTTCCCAAGTCACAGCTCTAACTTTTCAATTCTGCTTTTTTTTTTTTTTTAAATACACAGAGTGCAATAGAATCTTTGTTTGGTGCATCGATGACTGGAATAGCCTACTCATTGTTTGGTGGGCAACCTCTGACCATATTAGGTAGCACAGGACCAGTTTTGGTGTTTGAAAAGATATTATTCAAGTTTTGCAAGTAAGTACTCTGTGTTCCTCCTTTTCGAGTTTCATCATTTCTGCCTTTCCTTGAACGAGCCTCTTGGAAAAACTCAAAAAGTTGTGCTAAATCTTTTGATATCTTTAATCTCATTTCTAAAAGACTACTATTGGATTGGTATTAGCACTGGAGTAGAGCCATGTGCCTTGCCCATAGCTTGAGTGATTAGGGATGATGGGAACTATTTTTAAGTACCATCTAAAAAATTCCTGAGTGTCTTTGAGCTTCTATGAGTCACGGTGGTGCAGTAGTGAGAATGCAGTACTGCAGGCTACTTCTACTGACTGCCAGCTGCCTGCAGTTCGATCCTGACAGGCTCAAGGTTGACTCAGCCTTCCCTCCTTCCGAGGTCAGTAAAATGAGGACCCAGATTGTTGGGGACAGTATGCTGATTCTGTAAACCACTTAGAGAGGGTTGTAAAGCACTGTGAAGCAGCATATAAGTGCTATTGCTATCTACAAAATAGCATTAAGAGTGGTTAATTTAAGGCCAAAGTACTGCAGATCAGATAGACAAGGAAAAGAACAAGATGGCAGCATCCTTAAAATGTTATATTCCCTGGCCAATTTAGAGTGGCCCTAGAGTTATTTGCCTATCTTGATATTTTATGCCCAAATTCTTGATCATTTGGGATTGTGCCTAATTAAGCATTTGTTTTATTTTGTATATTTGGATATCATTTTTCTTTAAAATGGATTCCAAGTGCTTCTCCTGGGTGAGGTGAATGTGTGAAGTACAAGTCCTTGAATCATAACATAAAATAGCATTGTATTTATATATTTATTGATTCATGTACTTATTGCCCCTCCTATTATGAACAAGAGAATAAAATCCAGTAATACAATCCTGGACTCTTCAAGAGCAGAATGGAAGCCTTTTTATTTTTGAGATTTGCAAGCAAATCTAGGAATTTCCTTCAAGGCCATACCACAACTATAAGCCAGTAAAATCAGCCTTATTACTGAAATACGTTTTATGGTTTAGCATTGGCAAATGACAACAAGTAGTTGTAGCCTTTGCTATGCTTTCCAAAAAAGCTATTTTGAAGAATAATTGATTGTCTAGAGACCACATGGAATTCCTAAATATATGTCTTCTCATTTGACCACAGCAGTAATATTTTTTTAAATCTATTAATAGGGAATACGAACTGTCTTATCTTTCTTTGAGAGCGAGCATTGGTTTATGGACTGCAATCCTGTGTCTCATTCTCGTGGCGACGGATGCAAGTTCTTTGGTGTGCTACATAACTCGGTTTACGGAAGAAGCCTTTGCATCTCTTATCTGCATCATTTTCATTTATGAGGCCTTAGAAAAGCTCTACCATCTCAGAGAAACATATCCAATCAACATGCATAATAACTTGGAACTCCTTACACAATACTCGTAAGTAAGATTTTCTTCATTAATCATTACTGATGTTAATTGCCAAAGGGAGAGTTCCTACTATGAGACTTAGAAGGAGATGCCCAGTAGGAAGAGAAATTTGCTATGAACCTTGTCAAGATCACCAAGATCACATTGGTATCTGTTGTTTGTCAATATTTTAATTACATTTTAAATAAATGGGGTATAGAAGAAGGCTTCCTGTGATATGGACTCATTATCTCCCCTTCTGTTATTATCATACCTATTAATTTTGAAGTTGCATTATATACTGTTTCTGTACTGTTTCTCCAGTTCATATAAATAAAAAAATCATTACAAATTCAAAGAAGGGTAAACTGATGTTTTCCAAAAGAAAATTTATTTCATGAATGTAAGCTTTAAAGCAGTAACTAATAGATAGGATAGAGCTGGTTTTATTTTTTAAAAAAAAGAAATGTCTGTGTGCAGGCCAAAATTCTCCTTTTCAGATAAGAGCTACTACGCTGCCTCTTGATAGCCACAAACTGTCGGCAACTCAGATACTCTGCAACATAAGCCCTTCAGCAAAACCATTCTGAATCAACTAAAATGTTCAGCTAACCCTAAATTAATTTTACTTAGTTATCCTTGAATTAAATGAACATCTAACCAGCTCATTTGGTAGAACTAAATTTATGCTAGCTTAGTCTTTATCTTAGTCTTAATGCTAAAAATCTAGTTTGTAGTTAAACTATGTTGCGTCCTTTGCATGGGTTTTCTCTGAAAATAATCTGGACACTGCAGTTAGTGTAGAAAGTTGTGAAGTACTGCCTGAATAACTTTTAGATACCTATATAGGATCTGTCCTGGCTGCCTATATGTATGCTACTGGTTGGATTTTTAAGATTTTAGTAATAACATTTCAGAGGCCCTTGATACTTGAAAGAGGGCCTTCCCCAATACATACGTTAAGATATTTAGGATAGGGTGCCCTCAGCACCCTCGCTAGAAAAAGGGGCATTGTGAAGAGAATGCACTAGGGGGCCTTCTTTGTCATGGTTTCTATCAGCCTGACTAGGTAGACCAGGCTAAGAAACGAACTCCTTAGAAAGGCTAAAGATACTATTATTGGCTGTAATAATATGACCTTTTAAGTCTAATTACAGTATGCTGTATCTCAGACATGTCAAACTCGCGACGTCACGTGACGTTGCATGATGTATCGGAGCTTTTCCCCTATTGCCGGCAATGGGGTGGGCGCGGTTTCCTCGTGACGCATCCGGCCTGCGGGCCAGCAGTTTGACACCCCTGCTGTATCGCCTTCCCTTTCTTATACACTTGTGAATTAATGAGGTGTCTTTTGAACCATTTGTGAAAGCTATTTTGTGGGCTTAATATTTGATTTTCCCCTTATCATCTTGGTTAACAGAGCTCACCTATTTCTATCAAGGTCATCTTCCTCTCTACAGCTTTGGAATACTTGTTTCCTCAGCTATAACACTGCTTGGGCTTTGGTGCCAAGGAAAGGCTGGCTGTTTAGTTTTATGCTAGAATTTCACAGCTGCAGCCCATCATTGTATCTTATTGTATTGTATCTTATAAATGTTGGTGTCATATCAAGGTGTAATTGTAATTATCTGTGGTGGGAAAGGTCGCGTGTGCTACCATTTAAAATAACTTGCATTCAGATGCAACTGGTAGAGAATGAAAATGTTCTTACGGTCAGAATCCCATTGAATTGGGTTGAAGGAATGAAGGAATGAAGGGATGAAAGGAGCTGAGCCATAAAACATAGCAGAGGCAGAAAATTACTGAACTACAACTCCCATAGTTCCTTCACATTGACTATGCTGGATAAACTTGATAGGAGCTGAAATTCAAAGCATCTAGTAAGTAGAGGCTAGATCGCCTATTCCAGGGGTAGGCAACCTTGGCTCTTTTATGACTCGTGGACTTCAACTCCCAGAATTCCTGAGCCAGCATGGATTTGAAGTCCACGAGTCATAAAAGAGCCAAGGTTGCCTATCCCTGACCTATTCCACTTTCGTGAAAGAGAAGATGCAGAAGTGGACAATGACAATGGGATTAGTGAGGAAGCATCAAGATGATGGACGGGATCCAGTGGTTAATTTGCTAATATGCTTATCCACAATTTTGTAGTGAAGTTTGCCTCAGTGTTCTGAAAGCTGTGCAATCCTTTGTTTTTCATATACTATAGGTTCTTAGAAATTCTTTCTAGAATAGTTAATTATATGGTCAGATATTTCTAAGGAAATCAACATAGGTATTTTCGGGGCAATTGTAAATGATGTATGAGTCTGCTTATGAGTTGGCACAGTAATAAATTCTGAAAGATCTCTTCAGTTTTAAATCTATATCAGTCTCTTACTTGTCAGGGATAACAAATGAAATTCTCTGGTGGTTGTTTTTTTTTTTTTTTGCTAGCCAATATCACTAGTAAAGTAAATATGCACACCTGCTCATTTTGTCTTATTCCACTTCTTTAGCTCCATACATATTTAAAAGCTCTCTCACATTCCAAATAACCTCCAACTTCCCCAAACCTACTATATATGGACTTTGTAATTGGCCAAAATATCACTTTATTGATGGGTAGCTGATGAATAAAAAGGCATCATGTATTTTCCAAAGCTGAATATCTAACCATATAGTTGCAATTTTCTGAGTACTTATTAAAAGTCAATCCAATGAATATCAATAATTTTCATTTCTCAGTGGACATGTATAGAAAATAGGTATATTTATAAAGAGGTTCTTGTGGGAAAATGAATTAAAGGGTATATATGGAGTTTATATCCCTCTGTAATAGTCCTTTGGCTTGTGTGAATAGTTGTGTAAAATCTGTCCTTAGTACAAGAATGTCTTGTGTTTGTCTGTGTGTATCTGTGTCTGTGTCTGTGTGTATTTCTGTGTGATACTTTATTACTGAGTATAAAAATAGGCCATCCTTGAATGTTGAATGATACCTTTGCATTTACCTCATAATGGATATCACTATAGATACTTATCTACAAATAAATCTATAAGTGAAATTTATATGCTACATTTCCCTTTTCTTATTAAAGTGTTTTTAGACTGCAGTGTTATAACCGCCTACCACAGGGGCAGGTGGCATTTTAGTAATCACACACACATTTTCTTTTTAGGGTCCAATGGCCACAGCAGTAAAGTTGGCAGGGTTGTGGGCTTCCTTCTGGCAACTGAAGTTTTGTCATTCACAATTTCATGATCCCATAGTTTTATACTGGAATGGAATCCTCAAGAACAACAATGGTTGCTTGTATTTGCATTGAACTGTTGGTTATCCACGTTTGCTGAGAAGCCCCACCCCTTTTTTTGCTGTGTGTTCTGTAAGTGCTGATAGGGTCTGTCTAAGTGGGGAAAAAATGAAGGAAAACTTTCAAAATAAAATGTGAATATTTATCTCTTTTTGTAAAAAAAAAAAAAGGATAGCTTTTTGAAATTATTTTTAAATGCTGCCAATTTTTTAATTATGTGTTATTCCTGTGAGGTAGTCCAGAAAAGAAGCACAACCAAGAGTACAAGCTCTATTTTTCATTGTAAGGTCACATTAACAGAATCTTGCAAGACTGAATGCATTTCTCCTCTTTCCTTTTACTAGCGTGGGGCCATTCTGAAATATTTTCCATGCCATCCCCACTTCTATGTGTTAAGGCATCTTTGTGTGCCAGTTGTCTGGTCTGTAGCACTTCTTCCTATCTCCCAAGGTCATCCCCATATGCCATTACTTCAGTTTTCTCTAGATAATATTAAAAAATTGATTCACTAATTTCATTTTTACTTTGGCAGTTCTATTCTGTACTTCAAAAGGGATGAATTGATGTTTTCTAACAAAAAAGAAAAACTAATTCTTTACCAGACGTCCCTTGATTATTAACAGATTATACTGAATAATTTCAAAGAGCTTTGGCATGGCGGTATGCATATGACAATCTGTCCATGGCATACATTTAAGAATTGGGAGCATAATATCCCACTGTGAAAGTTGTTTAAGGTGCCAAGTTCATGTCATTCTGATGAATAACTAAGCTAGGTTCTTTTAGTTAAAGGATGCTGCTATTACTTATCTGTTTGTTTGTTTGTTTGTTTTATTATGGGGTTAAGTCATATTTAAAAACCTGTAAACCTCAACTATCTCTGAATACTAAGTATGAATGAGGGGATTTAGCAAAGGTTCTTGTGAGTTGGCCTCACAGCATCAGCTCTCTAAATGTAGACTCCAGTTCAGCTTCTCAGGCACTAGTTACTGAGTCTGAAAGAGACTTCTACTCACATTTGACTAAATGCCTTTGAAACATTAGTGAAAAGGGGACCTGAATATGTTCTTATACCAGATGGGGAAATTTGATCAATGGTGCTTGATGGGAGAGAGGATTCAGATAAGCACACAACTATTTCTATATGTAGCCACTTCCCTAATGAAGCCAAATGCACCGTCTCTCATGAACATGGTCAGCAGGCACACTGATGTGGAAGGAATCTGGACTACATCTATCATGCTTCTGCTAACCCAGTGGTTCTCAACCTTTTTAATGCCGTGACCCCCAACCGGTCGTAAGTCGAGGACTAAACCGGTCGTAAGTTGAGGACTAAACCGGTCGTAAGTCGAGGACTAAACCAGTCGTAAGTCGAGGACTACCCAACCGGTTGTAAGCTGAGAACTTTCCCTGCCCGGGAGCGCCATGCATGCGTGGTTCCGCCCCCTGCGCTGGCCGAGGCGTAGCTGGCAAGCAGCAGAGACGGAGCAGGCCGACCACCAGCTGGCCCAGCCCAAGGGAGGTAAGGCACCCGCCGGAAAAGGGAAAAAAAATGGCGGACAGCCTTGCTTGCCGACCCCAGTGAAATGGTCGATTGACCCCAAATGGGGTCGTGACCCATAGGTTGAGAACTGCTGCGCTAACCCCTCATACACTCACTGGACATCCTTATACTTTGCAGTCATTAAGGGACATGAAGCATTGCTTAACGATTGTATTAAAATAAAATATGCCTACACTCAATCTTAACCTGAAAGCTATGTGCCTTTACTATGGGATGTTAACTGGTGTCAAATGACAACTAAGAGAATGTTTTCCTTCCTTCCTTCCTTCCTTCCTTCCTTCCTTCCTTCCTTCCTTCCTTCCTTCCTTCCTTCCTTCCTTCTTCATGGTAGTTCCTTTTCAAGCCTACGTGTAAACGTTGATGTAGACAATGTTTCCTTCAAGTGTCTGCTGTAAAACGGATAAAAGCTAATTTATTCTAAGAGAACGAGACAGAGGCCAACTGTAAGCATTTTCCCTGGATAGCAGCAATGTGGTACTGAAATCTTATGGACAGCAGCACATATTTAAACTTTTTACTCTAAATAAAACAATAGAAAAACAACAAAAACAGTCTGAGTTAGAAGAACACCGTACATCATGCACATACATATACAAACATATAAACAGATGCACACCCATATGCTAACACATGTACACATATAGTTAAGCACCTGCCCATGTACACTAATAGAGAATTCAGTTTCTAAGTGCTGGTGCTTTTGTCAGAAAATGTGTATGTTCACATATGCAAGTGCACATATGCACAGACATTCTTTGTGTATGGGGGGGGGGGGAGAATTGAGAACAGCACAGGTATTCCTGAGGTTGCTCAGTCGGTGTGGAATGCTGGTGGTTGGGAGAGGAGGGGATAGAATGGAGTCTTTGATACGCTCTGAACTTGATTGGTTGCTTGGAGACTGATGATGTTACCTAGTCTGGTAAGGAAACGTCTGCAAGCAGTCAACCAAGGACTCCACAATTCCAGCATGAGCTACAGATACTTTCTTCTGTTTGGAACAGAGTATTTGGAAAGCCTGAACAGGTGGGCACCTCTCTTAATCAATTGCCCATATTTCTAATTTCAACTGCCCAAGACAACAAAAATACTTTCTAGATCTGAAGATAACATTTGTATGTGTGCATATCTATGTATGTGTGTGTGTGTATTTGGGATAGAAAAGCTTACTGTCTGCTTTAGATGGTTGCTTTCCGAGAAGCATTTGTCTCTTCATTTTTTTGGGGGGGGGGGGGAGACAATGTACTATATAGAATAATCTTCCTCCTTGGATCCACAGTTGCTTTGGAGTTGCTTTTTAAACACTTGGATAACCTACATGGCATCTTCTGTAGTTCTTTCATTTAGCTTCATAATTCATTTTTGACATGTGACTTTAACAGCAGCTGGGAAATAGGAAAAGTATATTGCAGTATGACAAGGTAGAATATGCGTGCATGTCCACACATTTTGATAAAACTGGTCCAAATCTCTTTTTCAATACTATTTGTTTCCCATAGCAGGGGGAGAATTATTTTTATTTTCCACAGTGTAGTTGCATAACATTCCAAATTAAATGGCAAAAGTAAAATCTCTGTTTTGTTCCTGAAACATGATAAAAACTTCGACGGAGCTTTAAGTTGCAAATAGAATTACCCCACTGTATGGTCTTTTTTCCCCCCAGCCCAATCCCTTATTTTATAATCCCTTTTTCCTGTTTATCCCTAATCTTTTCATTTAGTTTTGCCACAAATCCCCGAATGACAATCATGAAAATTGATATTAGCAACCCCATCAAGCTTAGTAGCAGAGGCTTTTTATGCCCAGGTTCAATCCCCAATTGGTATTAAAAAATAAAATAAAGATTAATATTCTGATAGAAAGATTTCTCTGCTTGAGATAATCTGCTGAAAGCCAGAAGAAACAGCATAGGGCTGGATTAATGTTCTCTTTTATCTAAAATGAATTATGGCTTAACACAAGAGGATCCAAGTTTTAGGGCTGGTGAGCAACTTGTAATGTTGACATACAACCGTTTTTCACACTTACGACCGTTTCCTTTGGAAACAGCCCTAATTTGCAATAGAATCCATCGCTGGGCCAGCATTCAGATCTTGCTGCCGGCAGAACAATTTCAAACAGCACCAACGACTTTTAACGGTCTCACCAACAGTTCCGAAACAGCTAGAAACTCGCCATGCCAGCAAAAATTGTCGGTTGTATGTTACCTTAGTTTCACCACATTGCTCAAACACATTAAAACCTTTCCGATCATGGGGCCCATATCCCTTAATATCCCTCCTAAAACTTTTCACCTTCGAGAGCCAACGCAGCCACAGCCGATCCAGGTGCCAGCATCTTAGAACTTATGTCTTATTGTTATGAGTTTATGTTTGTACTAATTGGAGTCTTACCAGCTGATTCATAAATCTGTAAATAGATCTTTCAAAGCTTCCAGGCTTCTGTAACATAAAGAAGCCCTACTGAAGCAGAATAAATTATTACCAAATCCAACAACCAATTAATTTTACCATGGGAAATTTATAAAAAAGGTATAAGAACAGAATATTTTTCAGCTATTATTCCTTTGCATCCTTTTCTTGAGAACAATTCAAACTGAATAATTGTAATGTAATTATTGTAATGATATAAAAGATTTCAACCATACTAAGCTAGGAATTCCAATTCTCAATGCAGAGAACTGTTAGTGACTGAAGAAAGCATATGTATTTGTGCACTTTTTAAAATGTGTGAATGAGGACTGTACAAAAATTATTCACAACAGAGTTATATATTCTCTCCTGTTTTTTGGAGAACCTTTTCAATGCTGCAGTCCTCCTCAATTTAGACTGTATTGAAGTTTATTTTTGAACAGAATAAAATTTTGTTCTTTTGAGAACCTAGTAGAAACAAAAGTTTTGGAGATTCATCATCTCCCTTCAAAGTGGAACAATGACTGAAAATTGAATTGAATTGAATACTTTATTTGGCCAAGTGTGATTAGGCACACAAGAAATTTGTCTCTGGTGTAGAAGCTCTCAGTGTACATGCAAAGCAACAGAATAATGATAATCATCATCATAATAATACCAATAAAGGGGGGAGTAAGAAAGATAATAAGAAGGATAAATAAAGGATAAATAATAAAAAAAATGGGCTGAGGCAGAGATTTCATCTTATAGAGAGCTTTTACAAATGAATCACTATGTCACTTTGGAATATACTGTCATGGTTCCGATAGATGAAACCCATCAAAAGAACTCTGAGGCAAAATTCTTCCTTAAAGAACATTTATTCAGGAAACAAAGTATCGGGACTACATAGTTGAATCCAAAAACTAAATTCCCTTCCCCCGATACAAAGTAACAAAGTAACAAAGTATAATTCCCACCCCCAATAAACTGTCATAAAACACATTCCCCAATTAGCTTCAAGCACGGGCTTTCTCCTCAGCTCCTCAGCCTACCAAAACGTTATAAGCTCGTCCTTGAGTTCCCACGGCAGTGTTATTATTATGGTTTACTGAGCTTACATCCCAACCACCACCACCCTGCTGCACCTGAATTCTAAAAGTAAAGAAAAGCATGTTAAAGGAGAAGAGAAAATGGCTGCATTTTCATCAGTTGTCAGAGCAAGAACATCCAGTGTTAGCAGCGTTGACATATACTATGAAAACAAGCACCCTATGTAACATTTAAGAGAAGAGGGGGAGAGTCAATACAGGAGCAATTCAATCCCATTGCTGCATTGCTGGACTGGAAAATTATGTCTGGTATCATTAAGGGCTGTTTAATCAACTTTAATTTATATGTGATTGCCCCAGACAATTTAGAAAGTAATGGTGAATTAAATTATTCATTTCTAATTGAGATAACATCAGCCATCGATTTGTTTTTCAGATGCAGCTGTGTAGAACCAGATAACCCAAGCAATACTACCTTACAATATTGGCAGTCAAAAAACGTGTCCTCATCTGCAATACCTTGGGCAAATCTTACTGTGACTGTAAGTGCGCCACCAAATCATATCGTGAATGCATTCAAGGTGTACATATAGAACCCATCTGGGTCGCATACAAAGGCTAATGGCAGGATGTTCTCCCCAGACTGCAAACTACTTGTTCGTTCGTTCGTTCGTTCATTCATTCATTCATTCATTCATTCATTCATTCATTCATTCATTTAATCTCTCTCTCTCTCTCTCTCTCTCTCTCTCTCTCTCTCTCTCTCTCTCTCTCTCTCTCTCTCTCTCTCTCTCTCTCTCTCCCCTTGCTATTCAACTGAGTATTCAAGACGATTGGCAAAAAATAAAACATAAAAGGCATAAAAAGTCTCAAAATACGAATTGCAATTTACGCTAAAATCAATTAACAAATCAAACCCTGGAAAAGAAGATGTGTGTCTTGACTATTTTTTAAAAAGTGTTCACTATGAAGGGAAGGAGGAGAAGGCCCCTTCACTTTGCACCAGATATGCAAGCAGTTCTGAAGACAGATAATAGTGATCTATTCTAGGAAATGAGGCTTTGTGTATTTCATTGGACTCCCTGAAAAAGCAGATTCTGATCTCAAAAGAGAATTTACTTCCATCTAATTTTTAAACTGGGGGGGGGGGAGGGCCTTTTGACATTTGCCCTTGGCTCCTCATTTCATTCTGTTTAGAAAAATCCCTTGCCATCCATATAGCATTTTCAGTAGGCCATAAGGCAGTAGGGTAGTCACAAACACAAACTCTTTTTTACCAGCATGATGAATGCAAATCAATATGATGTTTTTTTATTATGGTTGATAACCAGGAAACCTGATAAGACAGATAGCACAAGAATAAAAACAAAAGCAAGCAGGAAGGGAAGAAAGTAGAAGATAAACTGACCCTGCTTTCTGTTTAGTAGCCCCTATTTTTTGGACTAATCTTCCCAAGCATTTGTGGAGGCCCCACCTTGTTGCAATTCTCTAAACGTTAAAGCGGTTCCATTCCACCAGATTTTGGGTCCCAGATGACTGACCGTGGGACCTATTCTGAGTTTCATCTAGGCTTTTCATTTGCAGTTAATTTTTGTTTTTGGATATAGCTTTTGTAATGCTTATTATGTTTTCTTTTTGAAATAAATAAACAAAGAGAAGTCAGACAAAATAGATGGTGCTTGTTATTCTGGCTAGACAGTAAATAGTAAGAATAGCATTAATCTGAGTGGCCTGAGAATCTTACTAAGAGGAGAGTTGTAAAATGTATGCAAATATCCTTAGAAAAGCAAAAAATGAAATGAAAGGAGCCCCAGCATAAGTAGTATCACTCCACAGGGATAAAAACAGGCTATGTACAGAATTTTCTTAAATATTCTTTTCAATACATCTCTTATGATGAATTATGATCTATAGCTAAATAGCTAAAATTGATTTAAGGATCATTCTAACTTCTGAATGATTTGGATTCCTAAAAATATATGTCTTGAAAGACAAGACTAGTCTGACTGTCTTCTGATGTGCATAATTCTCTGATTTAATCCTAACTTTTTTTTTTGCAAAAAACTTCACTTTCCAAATGTTCTCTCCTCCACTCCCTTCCCTGTTTAAGAGGGGAAAACCTAGTCTAGGCCGGAGGTCTCCAACCTTTCTCAATTGGCGGACCGGAGGGAAAGGGGGGGAAGCATTTTAGGTACGCGCGTGCGCGCACGCACAACCGGGGCCACAAGCACACGTGATGCAAATGGGGTGATGCTAGCACCTACGTGACACTCGCTAGCACTGCCCCATTTTTGCCGTGCGACGCCCTGTTTTTGCTGCGTGGTGCCCGTTTTCAGCACATGGCACCCCATTTTCGCCGCACAGCGCCCCATTTCCATACCGGCAGTGGCACTACCGTGAGTGGGGATGAGCATGCGCGCACACATGTAAACACTGGCCAGCCTATTCTGCAGCCCTCTGGCCAGGAGGCCACAGCCCAGTAGTGGGCCACAGCCCACTGTCTAGGCCAGGGGTAGACAACTTTGGCTCTTTTATGACTCGTGGACTTCAACTCCCAGAATTCTTGAGCCAGCCATGCTGAGGGGAAAGGGAGAGGTTTCCAAGCTGAGCCATGCTGGCTCAGGAATTCTGGGAGTTGAAGTCCACGAGTCATAAAAGAGCCAAGGTTGCCTACCCCTGGTCTAGGCAATTTCCCATTAATCTGTCAGTTCAGCCACAGGAAAGAGTGCAATCACATAGACTAGAGTGCAGATTGCTGGCAGGTCTCATTTAAATGGTCTTTTAAAACATTTACAGTGAACCACTGAGCATGCTATGTGTTGCAGGGCTTGATGTGGAAATCTGATTCTGGATATGTTTGTACAGGTAGTCCTGAGTTATAACAATTCATTTAGTGACCATTCAAAGTTACAATGGTACTGAAAAAAAAGGACTTAGGATTGTTTTTCACAGTTAACGAATTTTGCAGCATCCCCATGGTTAGGTGTTCAAAATTCAGACTCCTGGCAACTGGTTCATATTTATGACTGCTGCTATGTCCCAAGATCATGTGATCCCCTTTTGTGATCTTCTGACAAGCAAAGTCAATGGGAAAGCCAGATTCGCTTAACAACTGGATTACTATCAGCTCCAGTGGGAAAGCAAGATTCATTTCACAACTGTGGCAAGTAAGGTCATAAAATGGAGGGAAACTCACTTTACAACAGAAATTTTGGGCTCAATTGTGGTCATACATTGAAGACTACCTGTCAAAATGTTTCTGCACATAGAAGGAGAGGAAATGCACCATGAAAAGCTTGGGAATGTGTACCTTTTTGAGTGAGCATTCCAATATTTCAGCAGACAAGTTTGATCATCATGTGGTTGTGTGGAGTCTATCGCCCTCTTGTGGCAACAGAAAGACCTATCTAGTAAAAACTACCAGAAATTATTTAAATGTTTATATAGTAATCTGATGTTTTCCATCACAGAAGTTGTCTTTACAAGCCAGTTACTTGACACTGATCCAGTTTTGAGATTTTTAAATGTGCACTTTATCCAACTTTTCCTGCCTTAAGTTAGTTATTAAAACTTAGATAATTTCTTCTAAGACCTGCCTTAGCAAAACAAAATGAACAAAAACATTGCTACCAAAAATGTAAAATAATGATTGCTAACAAACTGAAGGTTCCAGTAACATTCCTCATGCGACTACAGTCACTGGCTGGTATGAAATGTGATATCAACCAGGTCTGAACCTCTCTTTGTTCTGGGAGTTGAAGTCCACAAGTCACAAAGGGGCTATAGTCCCCCACATCAGCATACCTCAGTTAGCAAACAGAAACAATGCCTTTGCTTTCTCTGCCAGGAATGTAATAACTGGAAAGGGATGTTCATTGGAGAAGCCTGTCTCGATCATGGGCCTTATGTTCCAGATGTCCTCTTCTGGTCAGTCATCTTATTCTTTTCTACAGTCATACTGTCATCCACACTGAAACAGTTCAAGACTAGTCGGTATTTCCCAACCAAGGTAATTTAATTTTTTGTAATCAAATCACGAAAGAAATATTGCAAGCACACGATGCCGGATACAGATACCTCTAACTCAATTGTGATTAGGATCATCTTGGTTCCACAGGGCAGGGCAGGATTTTAAAAAAGTTTAATACCGTTGGGGCATTGACATCTGAGAATAGCAATCGGGAGGAGAGAAAGTATGTTTTAACCTTTCTTTTTTCCCTCACGCTGGGCAGGGATTAACTTCCGGCAAAATAAATAAATCAAATGCAGGAATTTTAAAATTTAAATGTACACATAGCAATGTCCCACAGTCATGCGAATCCCCCAGCTTTACTGTTATTGATCCAATGCTGTGGTCATTAGACAAATCAGTTGTTCGCTATGAGCAGGTTTTGCTGCAACGAAAAGTAAATGTCGGTTTT
>NW_015388094.1:66362-77423 GCF_001527695.2 Protobothrops mucrosquamatus | reverse complement strand
GTTCACAAAGAAGACTTTAAAGAACAACAAAGGTGCTGTGCTCACAGGTAGTTTGAAGCACTTACTCTGTAAGGTTGTTGAAATCTGTAACAACCCTCCTGGTATTGCTTTTTCTTCCTGCTCATCTATGAAAACTCTTTGCATTCTTAGTGATGATTGGCTTAATATTTACAGGTACGGTCTGTGATAAGTGACTTTGCCGTCTTTCTCACCATCCTATCAATGGTGATAGTTGACTATTTCCTTGGCATCCCATCACCAAAACTTCAGGTTCCAAATGTTTTTAAGGTAATTGCTTATCAAGTTATGCTAGACCTCACAAAAATCTGGCATTTGTTACAACCAATACATCTTATAGCTATTTCATGCCGAACTTGATTGTAAAATCAGGAATAGGAAGTTTGTATAGCACATTTTTAATGGAGGAATTTAAGAATAAACTCAAAGGATAAATGAAGCTCAGGTTGCTTTACTTAACTAAGCTTAATAAGGACTTCCTTGCTCTGCTCCAGTATCCATGTTAAATCCCTAAAGACCTTGCAATATTAACAGCAGAATCCTGTATAGATTTTTTAAATATGTTCCTTAACACAGAGGTCCCCAACCTTTAGGGCACCAGGAACTGGTTCCGTGGAGAGAGGTTTTTCCGTGGATTGGAGGGGGCGTGATTTTGTGTGCTGCCTGCATCCCACAGATGGGGCTTCGCTTGTTTGTGCGGACCAGTTGCTGGCATGCCGTGGCCCACAGACCAGGGATTGGGGACCCCTGCCTTAACACTTTTTTATATTTTAAGAACAAGCACTGTGCCCATTTGAAATTTGCAGGGATTATTTTTTTTAAATTCTGAACCATTACCAGTGCTATTATAATGGTCTGAACCTAATGTAAAACATTTTGGTTTTATAACATATAGCACATTTTGCCCTTTTTTACAGGGCAAATGATGTTTTGATTTAATAAGTTTCAACCGTCTGACGTGTGCTTGAATTCTTTTAGCCTACCAGGGATGACCGTGGCTGGTTTGTCTCACCCTTGGGTCCCAATCCTTGGTGGACTATCCTAGCTGCTCTAATGCCGGCTCTTCTTTGTACCATTCTGATATTTATGGACCAACAAATTACAGCTGTTATTATAAACAGAAAAGAACATAAGCTAAAGGTAGGAAAGTAACTCCACTGAAGTTATTTTAACCTTTTATTTTATAATTCCAGGCTTTCTGCATATTTTTAAATGTAAATTATCTACTTGACAGCATTTAAAAACAAGTATTTTGTATCTTTCACTGCAGATTATCGGTAGAGAGAAGAATATATTTATTGATGCAAAAGAGGGTTAATGCATGTCAGAAATGGTGATGTTTTTTTTTGTTAGCATGAGTAGGCAAACCTGCTCCAGCATAGATGCTATTCCATAAATATTATCTGGTGGAGCATTTATGCAAAAGTTCTATACATCAGGTATGAAGATGTAATTTGAAATTAGTTCCAACACACTTAGTGGACTCTGACATTGTTCTGAATTGCATTATAGACCAGAATATGAAGAAATAAATAGCAGTGATCCTGTAAAACAATCTTATCAAAATTAATGTCTCCTGAATCATTTGGGTTACAATTTCTGTCATCAATAGTCTAACTTGGCTAGCATCTAGAGCAGGGCTTTTCAACCAGTGGTACGGGTACCATCTGTGGTACATTGGCACCTGACAGGTGGTACGCGACCATCCTAGAAAAGTAGTAGCGGGGAATGAGCTGAACCGGTGGCAGCACCGCACAAGCCTGAGCGAGAGACGGCTGGAGTTGCAAGGCTGTTAGGGCTCAGTGGAAGCGCCAGGATCAGTGCCGCTTTCCAGCTGATTGGCGCTTCTTCAGGGCTGTCAGGGCTCAGTGGAAGCGCCAGGATCAGTGCCGCTTTCCAGCTGATTGGCGCTTCTTCAGGGCTGTCAGGGCTCAGTGGAAGCGCCAGGATCAGTGCCGCTTTCCAGCTGATTGGCGCTTCTTCAGGGCTGTCAGGGCTCAGTGGAAGCGCCAGGATCAGTGCCGCTTTCCAGCTGATTGGTGCTTCTTCGGGGCTGTCAGGGCTCAGTGGAAGCGCCAGGATCAGCGCCAGGATCCAGCTGGAGCTTGGCGCTGATCCTGGTGCTTCTGCTGAGCCCTGAAGAAGCACCAATCAGCTGGAAAGCAGCACTGATCCTGATGCTTCTGCTGAGCCCGGAAGAAGCATCGATCAGCTGGAATGTTGCAGCATCTCCAGGGTCTTGTGATTTACATTCAGATGCTTGGCAACTGATTCATATTTATGACGGTCACAGTGTCCCAGGTCATGTGAAGTGACCAAAACCTGCTGCAACCACCCAGCAGATGGGGGAATAAAAACCAAACACCCCCACCCCACCCCCGCTGCCAATCCTCAACAGAAATGCTCACAACAATGAAAACCTTGGACAGGAGGAAGAGCGCCGGCGGGCACTGTCTTGCTCAGCTGTGGCTTGGGGGGCACTTTTTTCAGTGCCATTGTAACTTCGAACAGTCACTAAGCGAACTGTTATAAGTTGAGGACTACCTGTACTTTATCACTTTTTTCCTTTTTTTTTTTTTTGGTCATCAAGTTTTTGACACCTTGCTAGGCAACTGGTGGTACTCGGATGTTGCCATATCCTAAAAGTGGTACAATGGGTGAAAAGGTTGAAAAGCCCTGATCTAGAGAGTTGAAGGTTCTAATCTAAGGTTATTAGATTAGGAGAAATGGGAATAAAATAACATCCTTGAAATAGTACAATCTATCAAGCATTGGGCTGTGGTTTCTCACCTGGACAAATAATATATAGAAGGAACTGAAGATACATCTGTTCTTATGTATGATTATGAATCTTTCCCATCCGATGCCTTCCAGATGTATGGGACGACTATAGCTCTCAGAATCCCATCTAGGACAGAAGATATTAGATTGAGAAAAGTTGATATACTATAAGAGGAAAAAATAGGAGAAACTTTAATACAATTTCATGTACTTTTCGCTTACTGGCATATAAACATTTATTCAGTGCAACTGTTGGTTCATATACTATCTGAGTAGATGTTGCCTCCTATCCTTCTAGCTTTGTCAGTTGTCTCCTCTGTTTTAACAGAAAGGCTGTGGCTATCACTTGGACTTGCTGATGGTGGCCCTCATGCTTGGCGTGTGTTCGATCATGGGCCTGCCTTGGTTTGTGGCTGCCACTGTTCTGTCCATCTCTCACGTGAACAGCTTAAAGTTGGAATCTGAGTGTTCAGCTCCAGGAGAGCAGCCTAAATTTCTTGGCATTCGCGAGCAACGGGTCACTGGGCTCATGATATTTATCCTTATGGGCTGCTCAGTTTTTTTAACCAGAGTGCTTAAAGTAAGTATACACTTCGTAAAACCAAACTAAAAGTGAATTGCACTTTACGTACATCTGATGTCAGTTTGGAACACATGGGTTCTTATTTTAAAACAAACAAATGATACTTTTGTGATGCACTTTTTTGCCCATTTCACAATAAAGCATATGCTTTGGATCTGGAAGTCCATGGGTTCAAATGCTGGGTATTTCCATTTTAAACAAAGGATTTTAGGTTGCAGAGTATTAGAAAGATAGCTGGATGAGATCCTGGAGAACTGCTGTCCATCCAGATAAACTTGAGCTTCATAGATTTGACTAGAAAGATATTATCATATCTTTATAATACTAATTCAATATGAGTAATACCCATTCAGTAATAATTTGAATAATTCTAGTAATGGTAACTCAAGTTCCCTGTGCCATATAGAATCTTTAACATTTCAATAACGATGTATAAATTGTCATTTCATTTAATACATTCATAAAAGATATGGCCAAATTCAGAGGGTTGTTAAGATAAGCTCTTTTTTTCTCTTCTAACATCTGACCAGCAGCTCATTTTAAAAAATCTATTCTATTTGAGTTGAAAGACCCTGCTGGGCATAATAGAATTTCAAGAGAAATTTTTCCTTTTGTGAATAAAGCTGAATTTGAAGCAAGATGAAGTCAAACATTTTGGAAAAAACATTTTATGTAATGTATGTATGTATGTATGTATGTATGTATGTATGTATGTATGTATGTATGTATTTACATTTATAAGCTGCCCAACTCCATGGCTGGGCTCACATAGTATTTTAACTGTGGTTTATTGAGCAAATTATAGTGACCTGCTAAAGTCACAAATTGTAATCCACAATTTCATGCACTAACTTAAGCCAAAACCCAATACAATATAGTTCAGCATATGAACCCTGCAAGCTGAGGTTACAGCAATGAAACATCATCTATAAAGATAGACATTGTCACCTTTTGTCTGCTCTTCTGCGAGATCTCGATAGAAAAGTACAGTATAAATAAATAAATTGCCCAAGTTCTTCATTTTTTCATGCCTCCTGTCACTACCAATTTACTGAGACGATATACATTTTCCTTCTACTCTTTGCAGTTTATTCCCATGCCAGTACTTTATGGTGTATTTCTTTACATGGGTGCCTCTTCTCTCAAAGGAATTCAGGTAAAGTGGAGGATGTGAAATATTTATGTTCCTGTCTCTTTTGTTGCCATGATCAACACAACCAAGTTATTATTGCTTGCTATGCATTATTAAATTGGACACAAATGTGAAAAAAGCGCAACCTACATAAAAAGAGGCGATTAAACTTCAGCATTGGTAGCAAAACTCTGAATCATATCTCTAGACTGCCAGAATTATAGCTTGCATCTGACATATTACTGGGCCTATGATCCTGTTTCCTTTCCGACCCCTTTTCACCATGTGTTTCCTGCTTGGGAAACTTAGAGACACAATAGCTCAGGGGTAGGCAACCTTGAAAATGGCCACTTCCTCTCCCTCAGGCAAATAAGTCAATCTTCAACAGTCAGTGAGAAAAAAAAATATTTCTCTACGCCATCCCTGAGTTCCAGAAGTGGCTGGAATGGCTGCCGCCAAATTATTTTCAGTGGTGGGATTCAGATATGTGAACAACCAGTTCTCTGTATGGATGCCGCTTCCGGAAGTCCATTCTGGGCCCGGGCAACAAAAAATTAGCTATCGGTTCTGCCGAACTGGTGCGAACTGGCTGAATCCCACCACTGATTATTTTGCTACACTTGTTTGTACTCATGGATTTCAACTGTTTCCCCCAATTTAGGGCCCTTTGGATATATTGGATTTGAACTTTCCATTATCCACAGTGAAGAGTCAAAGGCCTTGTTAGCTGAAGAATGATGGTAGCTTAATTTTAACACATCTGAGAGGAAATGGTTTGTAGGAGGGCTGTTTTATGTAGGTTTTATTTGTTATTTAAAAATTCAGGTGTGTATCGAAAGAATGGAATTTAAATGCAGATCACAAGTAGATTATTTCTGAATTATTTCAATCTTACTCTGGTAAAGACATTCTCAGATATACTAGTACTTCTAAAAAAGTTTCTGAATTAGAGGCAAAACTAAGATTAATTCAGGAATCAAGAATCACAGAGATGGGGAAATCATGCAAAATCATAAGCAGTGGCAGACAATGGACAAGGCTTTGTGACAGTAGTTGCCTTGTTCTCCAAACATTACATTTGAACGTCTCTAAAGTAATGTCTTTCCCAAAATATAAACAATTAGTTTGTCCTTTGTTAGCTTTTTGACAGAATCAAGTTATTCTGGATGCCTGCCAAACACCAGCCAGACTTCATCTACCTAAGGCATGTCCCCCTTCGAAAAGTCCATCTCTTCACAGTAATCCAGCTGAGCTGTCTTGTGTTACTATGGGTTATTAAAGTTTCAAAAGCTGCCATTGTATTTCCAATGATGGTATGAATTCAATATTTCTATATTCATAAAAGATTCAGTGTTGTCTTTAAGGGACAGTAGTCGTTTTGAGCATGGATGTGATTATTACTGACTTCTTTTCCATAGTGAAAGGATAACATTTCTCATACCAACGTCATCCTATAACCGTGGTGGCGAACCTATGGCATGCAGAGCCCTTTCTGTTGGCACACACGCCAGAGGGATGCTCCCCTCCCTCTCTCCACGTGCGCCTGACTAGTGGGAACTGAAGAGGGCAGGGAAACCGAATCCAGCAGCACTCTCGCGGGAACAGCTGCGAGAGCTGGGCGGGGAGAGGGGAACCTATAAAAGGAGCAGGTTTTGGTGGGAGTGCAGTGAGAGAGCGAGTGAGTGAGCAGATGGCCTTTGGAAGTGACGGTGGGCATGAGTTTGGACAAGACAAGTAGGACGCGGCATCCGTTTGCGCTTTGCAGAAGGCTAGCGGGGGAAGGAGGACACGTGAGTTTGGACTTTGGAGAAAGGGAGAGGGGGGGAAGGAAGGAGGGGAGGAAGAAGGAAGGAAGGAAGGCTGCTGGGCAGATGTGCGGCCAGGCCTGCCCAGGTGACACTGAAGCCAGCCAGCCCTTCTGTGGCAGGGAGGGGGAGGGGGAGCAGCTACCCCCCAAACACCGCGCCTGTCTCTCTTTGGGCTCCCTCGGTGTCTCCCCCCCTCCAGGTTGGGGCTGGTCAGATTCCCCCCATGGGCAGCGCTGCACCTGCCACCAGCCCATCCCTGGCCAGCCCTCCTCCTTCTGCAGGCGGACTGCGGCTTACTGAGCCAGGTGGCACCTCTCCCCCATGCATCCTCAGGTGGAGGAGCTGGGCAGCTGCGGCTCTCGCTCCCCTTTGGCCTCCATCCGCCTGAGGCCTGAGCTCAGCATGCCCAGCTGGCCAGCGACGGGCTGGAGAGTGCCGGATGGTGGCAGCTGCCCCAGGATGAATGGTGGGCTGGGCTCTCCCAATGTCCGTGGGGAACAAGCGGCGAGGAGGCTCTGCACCCAGCCCAGCCCAGCCCTGGCATGGCATGGCACGGCAAGCGAGGCAGCAGCCTCACATGCGTCCCTATGAGTGAGTGTGCCCCCACCATGCCAGGCAAGTGGAACCGCGGCATCTGCAGCAGAAGAGTGCAGGTGGGCAGCAGAGGGCATGAGGAGCCCCGATCCCAGCACAGTCCCTCCCCACTCTCCTCCTCCCCCCTTGGAAGAGGTGTGGGGTTCAGGAGCCTCCACCTGCACCCCCCAACTCCCCCTGGTCCCCAGGGCATGCTGGCCATCTTTCTCCCCAAAGGAAGGAGATGAGCCACCTTGGCAGCAGCTGCTGGGCATTGGATGGGCATGGGGGGGAATTAGAATAACAGAGTTGGAAGGGTCATCTAATCCAGGGGTCCCCAACCCCTGGTCCATGGACTGTTACCAGGCTGCAACATGCCAGCAACCAGTCTGCGCAAACAAGCAAAGCCCCATCCATGGGATGCAGGCAGCACACAAAACCACACACCCTCTGGTCCACAGAAAAACCTCTCTCTGTGGAACCAGGCCCTGGTGCCCAAAAGGTTGGGGACCTCTGATTTTTCTAGTCCAGCTCCCCCCCACACACATACACACCGCTCAAGCACCATTTCTGACAGATGGCAGTCCAGGGAGGGGGGAGAGCAGGATTCTGGGCATCCAAGGAGGGGTGGTCTTAGGAGACACCACCCGCCCTGCAGGCCAAGGCTGGGTTGGAACACACACACACACACACACACACACACACACACACACACACACAATGACTCAAGAGGGGGGACCCCTCTGCCCAATGTTCTGCGATTAAGAGGCTCTGGCAAGTGTCGGGGGGAGTCAGAGGGGCAGTGAGCCCACCCAGATAGCCTCCAAGGACTGTTTGTATCATTGAAAGCTCTATTATTGTGTTTTTGGGAGGTGGAGTGAGTGAAGGATTTTTATTTTTTGCCTCGTTTTGCTCTTTTAAAGAGAACGCGCACCCAACACCCCCTTGCATAGCCAGAAGCCTTGCGCCATCACCATTTTCCTGCCACGCTCCCCCAGCCCCTCTCTCTCCCTTCCTTTGAAACAAACAACCCCCCCCCCCTGATCCTCCCGTTCCTGCCTTCTGAATTAAAACGAGAGAAAGCCAAGTTTTTTCTTTTGTGGTCTTTACATATTTAAACTGCAGCTAAAAGGAAGTGGGGAAGAAAACCATCGCGAGACACTCTTCTGTTTTAACTTTTTTTCCTTGTCGCTTTTTGGAGTTTTCATCCTGCTTTCATGAGACGGCAGCGTTTGGGAGGGGGGTGTAGCTGTCCCTTCCCCCCCCAAGACATCAGCTAAGCAAGACGCCCTCCTGCCCACTGCCCCACCCGTCAGAGACCCCCTGGATCTCCTCCAACCCTGCTCTGCCCCCACAGGCATCCCTTCCCAGGAGCACCACCCTGGCCACGCCCACCCCATCTGCCATGACCACCCTAGCCACGCCCACCCAGTGGGCCACGCCCATCCGGCACCCAGCGATACATAAGTGGCTTTTGGATTGCAGTTTGGGCACTTGGCCTCTAAAAGGTTCGCCATCACTGATCTATACTGTAACTCAGATAAATTACTTGCATGCTTATAGCAGTAAATTATTAGTGATGCTTGAGGGAATTTTGCAAAACAATTTTAGAACTGTAGACTTTGACTTTCTCCTTCTAAGAATAGATGTGTCATCTGTGCCTGTCAATAATCTTACCATAGTATAAATATTTGGATTAGGTCTTGGCATTGGTGTTTGTCAGAAAACTCATGGACTTCTTTTTCACCAAACGTGAGTTAAGCTGGCTGGATGATTTGATGCCTGAGAGCAAGAAAAAAAAACTTGAAGATGCTGAAAAAGAGGTATGCTTACAATATCTTTTCTGTCTTTGCCTCTTTGTTCTACAATATTATTGACTAAGCTTATTAAAATTCTATTTTGAAGCAGCAAATCTAACACACAACGATGCAGATAAAGGTGGCCAATTCACTAAGAGAGGATTTATTTGTGTGTCATTTTTTACATAAGTATGACCCCAAGACTTTTGGTTTGTTTGATAGAGCCTCTTGGTACATTTTTCATGCAAATAGGAAGTATATTTCCACATGGAGTAGCCAAAGCTCTGGTTTAAATATGAAGTACTGAATGAAATAATTACAGATACAATCCATCCAAACTTAAGTTATTTCTAGGAATCATTAAGATATCAATGTCTATGCTCAGTAATTATCTGAAATAGTGCAGGTTTGTGCATAAGAAATAGGAAAGTCGGCATGAGTTTTTTGGCTACAAAAATCCCTACGACTCTTCGATTGTTCCAACTCTTTGCTGCCATCTAATGCTTATCCAGAATTCTGCAGCTTGGAAAAGGAATACAAAGATTTATCAATATGTATTTGCCTGCTCTTAGATTTCTTTTACCCAACTTTTCTTTAGAGAAATAATTGAATCATACACCCGTGTCCAGCTGAAGTGATATGTTCTGTCTCTTACAATGAGAAGTGTCAAATGTAGACAAGATATTTCTTTGGCTTGAACAGAGATGCATTCTTTTTGGTCTGATTTGCTTTCTATGTTGCACTTTCTTTTTAGAAATATGAATGGTGGCAGAAAGCAAAATAGAAATAAGCATTTTTTTTCTTTTCAATTGCTATATTTTTTGAGCCCCTATTTTTACATGTTATGGCATTACTAAATATTTGAGGCTATTATTAAACCTGTTCAGCTGTCAAAATCCTGGGAAGCTGTGAAGCTCAGAAATGACAAAATTAACTAGAAATAAAAATTTTGACATGGAGCCTCTGGAATTTAATTGGAAAGACACCATTATGCTGGCTTTAAAAATAGAAATCTGTTCTCCATACAGATAGAAATGAAGTTGACAAGATGTTTTTAAAAGTCTGATTTGACTGGATCAAGATTTTCATTTTGTGGCTTAATCTTCAATATAACATTAAATTTCCATTAATAGTAACCATTAAGCATCAAGGTGGGAAACAATATTTATTCTCAGTCACTTATTTTGTCATGGATTAATGTGACATTCCTAATTGAAATTAAGTTTGATGCACACATGCATCCAAAAAAGAGGAAATCCTGTTATTTCAACAGTTCCTCATCATAATGGGTTAGTGGTTAGTTTTATTTAATTCCCATTGACGTAAGTGGGACACTTACTAACTTGTATTGTTCATGTTGATGTGGTCATTTAAATGCATTTGTTCCATTTTTTGTTCCAAATTCTCTCTCTGCCCACACAATATTCAGGTCACCATTACTTGGAAAGGGGTATTTAGAACATGGAGTAAAAATAGATTTGTTGTTACGAATCTGTATGGCCATTTTTATACCTTGGCCACATTTAAACGCTGGTTTCTGATGTTGCCTTTCCCCACAATTCTATGTTTATAAATAAACTTGTTTTTTTTAAAAGGTAAATGCAATTTTAGGTTGCATCTACAGAAGTAACATTTCCAAATCATGGGGAATAATAGTTGACAAACTGAGAGTATCACTGTAGTATTTCTTTTATCAATTATGACTCTTGAGCTAATAATACCTCTACTGGATACTTGTCCAGCAGATTGAGAAAAAAAGCCTAAAAATTATCAAAAAAAATCTGTTCTTTGAATGGAAACATCTAGCAAAGGTACAAAATTTTATTTGAGTGCAATTGCTATTAAGGTTACCTGTTGCCCTCTCTTCACTTAAGGGTATAAGACTAATGCCAGATGACTGAGTTTCAAGGTTGAATTGTAGAGTCGTTGGTACTCTCTTGCTTGCAGACTGATGATGTTACTTAATTTGATCATGAAATGTCTGCAAAAAAACAACCAAGCACCAAGGACTCCATAACTGGTTTAAGCTTTCCGCCAATGGGCAAAACCAGGGCAAGGGAATCAGTATTGTTTGGCTGAGCTGAATTGCTTGACAGAGGAGAAGAAGAATGCCATGAAATGAAAGAAGATACAGAATGTTCCCAAAATGAAATTGTGCTATTCTACTGAAATGAATAGAAATTACACACAATGCAAGAGAGAAGTACTGCAAATATCTACAGTATCTTCTCTCTATATCATCTGTCTGTCTGTCTGTCTATATCTATCATCTGCCTGCCTGCCTGCCTGCCTATCTATCTATCTATCTATCTATCTATCTATCTATCTATCTATCTATCTATCTATCTATCTATCTATCTATCTATC
>NW_015388094.1:31256-66262 GCF_001527695.2 Protobothrops mucrosquamatus | reverse complement strand
TTTTCCCAGAACATTCTTTTTTTAAAAAAGCATTTGGATGGAAAAGAAGTGAAGAAATTATGCTCTTTTTAAGGGAAAGGGATTTGATTTGAAAATTGCAATATGGTAGCAATAATTTGTTGGTCAACTTCTCCATTTTTTTGTCTTAGGAGGAACAAAGTATGTTAGCAATGGAAGAGGAAGGAACAGTCCAGTTGCCACTTGAAGGACACTGCAGGTAAACTACTCAGAACTGATTGTGTTCCCTGTCAGTGAGGAACTGAATCTTGGCTTCTCTTGGTGCTTTAGAACCAAAAGAGATGCAATGCAATTGTTTCATAACTGGATTGAGAATGAATGTATTTAACTATTTTCCCCATCCCATTTTTCCAGTTAAACCCCAATTAAAGCTATAAAAAATATTTTCCCTCTGTATCTAGCAGGATTCAAACCAAATTCTGTGATTTCTATTGAAAAAACCCCGCAGCCTTCATTCCCTGCTAGAAGAAAATCTTTGCATCTCCTTTGATTATGATAATGATAACACTGGTGCAAAATTAAAAAGTAGACATTGATTGTATGTCTCCCAACTCATTTCTGGTTTGGTTCTTATTTGGAGCTAAACCTTTAAAAGAGCCTGCCTGCCTATTGGTCTATATAAGGTAAGGCTGGATCATTTCTAGCCCAATAAGGAAACTGCCTTAATTCCAGAGCTGGCCTCTTTCTACTTCCTTATTGCCCATAGTGGCTCTGCATGGCTCTCAGCCAGAAGCCTCTGAGATGCCAAGGATCTAGCTGGGGCTTTTGCCATGTGAAAAACAGATCCTTTGTCACTGAGGGGTAGCTCTTCCTAAGCCACTCAAATCTGAAGTGGGAAAGGAAATTCAGAGGTGATGTGAGTATGCACACATTACTGTTGGTGACTCCTGAAAGAAACCACCTTTTCCTGAGCCCTCATGTTAACCAGGAAAATGGTATGGGTCCAGGAAAATAGGTGCTTGAATGAAGGTGGCACCAATAGGGTGAGAAATAATCATTGAATGCTGTTGGCACTTTCTTAACTCAGTCGGGAAATCCATTACATCTTCAGTTTGCAACTGAATCACTCCAAACTGATTGGAAGGCAGATAATTCAATTCAGTTGATTGAAAGTTTCAACTTGAAGAGTGCTTTGGCTGAACCTCCTTCGAAATAAATTGCCCACTTAAAGTTTCACACAGTTCCAGCAGGTAATTTGAATGAATACCTTAAACAGATTGACACACTTCTCGCTTGAAACACGTCTAAACGATAACATTCAGAAGTTTGATTGTAACTCTGAGCGTGCCGATTTTATTCCAGAGATGACCCATCTGTAATAAATATTTCTGATGAGATGGCAAAAACAGCTGTATGGAAGACACTGTTGATATCATCAGAAAATGCCAAGGACAAGGAGTCCAGCTTTCCTACTAAAAGGTTTTTAAATATTTTTATTTTGTACATTTTTTAAAATGGGGTTGGTTGACTGAATCAGCATATTGAGCTGAACAGATTATTTCATAATTTATGCTAGTGGAGGGTTAAGTATTTGCTTTGCTCAGCAAATTTATTACTTAGATTTACATAATGTGATTGTGAATGCACTCAACTGATTTTGGGGGGAAACCCCAAAGTATGAATAATATAAAGTCATCTGAAGGAAGATCTATAAAAGTGCAGCCTAGATATGTACGCACTAAGCTATTGCACCAACATGCAGCTTCTAAAATAGCGGTGGTCACTTTGTGGCCTTTCAGACATTGCTGACCAACATCTTCAAGCAACCTTAGTCAAGATGGCCAGTGACAAGGGATCCTGCAAATTCTAGTTTGGCAACTTCTTGATATTAATAGTTGCCCACAGTTAGTTTCAGTAAAATTTTTACAGACCTTGGTATGTATAACTTGGGATTTGTTCCTTTCTTCCCCAAAACTGTGAGCATTCCAAGAGAATTTCTAGAATATAGAAATGGAGCCTTTAACAAAATATTGTAATGCATCTTTGCCCCCTTGAAAAAGTGCCTCTGTTCAGGGATCGTATTGGCTAACCTTGCTTTCCTCCAGAATACCATAAGCTAGAAGAAGCTCAGGCAAATATTTCCACCCCAGTTCCCCTCTCTGTTGAGGCCAAGTGGTTATTTGCACTGGAGCTCCCTGAATAGACAACAGGGATCTTTTCAGAAACAATCATATTGAAGATCACATGTAGGCTCCCTGGCATAGAAATCTCTGGACAATACAGCTGCTGTGCCACTCACATGGATCGTGCTAGTCTGTTTGGACTAGCGTAAATCATCAAGGTAACTAGAATCACCTTGGGGATCAGTACAATCCCTTGGCACAGACAGAGTCCTCCATATGGAAATTATCATACTAGATTATCATACTAGCAATCTCTCGTTGCTAGACCTCTTTCTTTTTAAAACTACACAACAGAAGGCTTAGCACACTTCTCAGATGCATTCTCCATTCTGTCCCTTCTTCTTTCCTGATGTTCTTGTCTCACAAAAAGAGCTTGTTTCTTTCAATATAATTATACTACAGCAGCAGGCATTTGATAGCCTTTGTAAACTCTTAAAACTAGCATCAGAGACTTGTGCTAATAATGCCATAGAACTTCTTGCCTTATTCCTTATGATGGGTCTGCTCAGCCTCTCCTGTCATCACCTCTTTTAAAACTGAGCTGAATCACTGGGTGCTACAGAGATTCCTGCGGATATAAGCTGATTCTCATATCAACCAGAATTGATCTATTTTCTGGTGTAACCTGATAGGGAAGGGTTTTACAGATGACTTTTTTTTTTAAAAAAAAAGCATCAAATAGTTTCTGCCTTCAGGTTTATAATCTAATGGCTACAACACAGAGGAAAGCAGGAGGGTGGGGAGCGAAGGGAGACAAATAATGGCACTTTTTTTTTTAAAAAAAAAATTACACTGTGTTCCAGAGTGTAGAAATGACAGGTAGAAAAGAGCTAAAAAAAGGCAGACTTTCCTGTCTGAATCAAATATTATAAATGAAAATATAATATGCATATAAGTAACAATTGAAAAGGGTCCTTCTCATAGGAAGATGACTTCAAGTAGTTTACTTCTGAGAGATCAGAGTATGGAGGGTGTGGGCTAAGTGGCCCTCTCTCACCTTTTCAATCTTCCAAGGCTGCTGGGCCTCTGGAAAAAAAAAGGCAGGTTTATTTGTGTGATAATCTCTGTGTAGAGTGTTGAGTTGAGTGCAATCTTGTTTAATTACTGTTCCCTCAGTTACTATTCATTCTGAATTAACATGATTTTCTACTTGATTGTTCCATTATCACATTCCTACCATAAGCTCCCCTTCCTAATCTCTAGAAGCTGATTTCCCAAAGGTAAGATCCTTTCCCCAAATCTTTGTCTTGATCGTTACTGTCTGGTATCTTTTGAAATTTTTACAAAGATACTATGTGTAAATTTTGGGGGGACAAAATACATTTCAAAATGATACGAAAAGCACATTTGGAAAACTATGTACAGTAGATGCACCCAGCTTCGTTCTACTATAACAGTAACACATGCAACTTGGAGGAGATACTGCTTTTAGCCACATTCCTTAACTTTAATAAAGTAGCAGGAATGAAAGATGTCAGCTTGGGTCTTGGTATTTTGTCACCCCAAAATGGCATGCTGCTTTTGCCGTGGTCTCCCTCTCCCTCAGCAGCATAAACAAGACAATCTGTCCATGGTTGAGATTAATTCATTCATTCCATAGGGTGAGATGCTGCAACAGCATAATTGCAGACCAGAGTCAGCCTCTTCCTGCAGTCAGCATGGTCACTGCTGTTTTTTTTTTTTTTAAATAAAGGGAAGAATGTATTTGGGCAGTCATGTTTCTTTTTTCCAAAATTAAGGATGGGAAGAGAAGCAGGCAGCTCTTGGAGCCACACTGCTTTCATTCCCTCCCTTCACCACCACCATTAATAATAATAATAATAATAATAATAATAATAATAATAATAATAATAATAATAATGATGATGATGATGATGATGATGATGATGATGATGATGATGATGATGATGATGATGATGATGATGATGATGATGATGATGATGATGATGGAAGGGATCTTGGAGGTCATCTAGTCCAACCCCCTGCTCAGACAGGAAACCCTATACAATTTCAGACAAACGGCTGTCCAGTCTCTCCTTAAAAACTTCCAGTGTTGGAGCATTCACTGCTTCTGGAGGCAGGTTGTTCCACTGGTTAATTGTTCTAACTGTCAGGAAGTTTCTCCTTCGTTCTAGGTTGCTTCTCTATATAAAATAATCCCAAAACAATATTCATCTCCCATCCAATGCTTTAATGTCAACGTGGCCTGCTGCAACTCTCTGGAAAATAGACTGAAAAATAATCCCCAACAGATGTCCATCCTGACTCTGGGTGGGTGGCTGTGGTCCAAGACCACCTTGGATGAAAGATAGAATCACACTAACTAACTTTTGTGTCATTTTGATCCTTGATGGAGACTGTCATCACCCTGCTTTGCCAAGGTGGGAGGAAAGATTCAAACTACTCTACCATCCTGTCATTTTCCTGGCTTCTGAATATATGAGTTAGGGTAACATTTTAAAGATCCCTTGGGTAGCTTGGCACCTAATTAAGCAACAATTAGCTCTCAAATGTCTTCCTATTCTAAGTGGGTGCATACTGGTTTTTAATAGCTTAGGAGAAATTTCCTGACAGTTGGAACAATTAATCAGTGTAACAACTTGCCTCCAGAAATTGTAGGTGCTCCAACACTGAAGAGATTGGACAGTAATTTATCTCAAATGGTATAGAGTTTTCTGCTTGAACAGGAGGTTGGACTAGGAGACCTCCAAGTTCCCTTCCAACTCTGTTATTCTGTTATTCTGTAAGCTTCAGCTTCAGCCTGTGCTGATAGGAAATGGTGACGTTGGATTGTACACCAAGAATAACAGAAGAATAACAGAACAGCAAGTCTTTCCAAAGGAGTTCTTTCTGTAGTAGAGTGCTGTGAATAGCCCATCTTCTCTTGTTAGATTCTGGAAGGGCCTGGTTGTTAGACTGTATGTTGGATTACAAGACATTATCTAATTCCTAGATAAGGTGAAACTGGGCCTTGGATGTGCCAGTAATATACTGACCAAAATCTGCCTAGTTCTATATTACTGCCCTTACTGTTAGTAGGGAACATTATTTGTGGCACAAGTACAGCAAAGATTGGTAACAATCCATACAGTCTCATCTTACGAAAATGCATTATGTGAAAGCTTCAGATGATCAAAATCATGATAGGCAGTAGAAGTCAATATTTAGGGGCCCTTCTAATGCTAACTGTGTACGATGTAATACCAAATGATAAAGACCATTAATGAATGTAATGAAATAAAAATAATAGATATGAAGAAAAAAAATGAAAAATAAGAATAAAATGGAACAGATTGAATAAAGGTGGTCTGATCTAGGAGAATGGAGTTGATGAATATAGAATGGAGTTGATGAATATAGGCACAAAAATGAAGCTATAGTTTAATAAAGAATGAAAGGGATAAACTGTATATCAGTAAGTATGGATCGGTATCATCTAGGTTATTATGAAGTTGTATAAATGTTTAGGATTGTGGTAGCTGCATATTACGTGCCAGGGAATGATGGTAATGGACTGACCTGAGTTCTCATTTGGTGGAAATTATGCAATGGATGTTATGGAGGAGGAGAAGAAGTATTATTTTTTTAAAATATATTTTATTGATTTTTTTTAACATAGTCACCTTAAGGTTTGGTAAACAGTGTGTTGTCTGAGTTTATATCTAATCCTAACCCTAACAATTAATTTCTATAATTCCATAATCCACATAGTAGCTTTCTTTGATTTTCTCTTCTTCCAATAATATTCTCTTTTACCAACCTTGAATTAGCACATTTCTTAGTATTTTGATAGATAACAATTGAATATATTTTTTTTTCTAGTATTTAACAACCATGTCAATATAAAGCTTGTTTTCTAATTGATCATCTTAATTACCTCTTCATAGATCCTGTTTTCAAAGTTCTTATCTAGATTTGTTTTCCCCGCAATGTTCAAAACATTCTTACCAGTTAAGATTTTCTCAGAGTTAATTACTCTTAAGTATTTAAGGCTTTTTCCTTATACAAGCCATCCCAACAATTTTACATTTCTCATATCTTAAAAAAACAACAAAAAAATAAAAAGAGAAGAAAAAAGGAAATAGTATACTACTTGAGAAACATGTCCCTCTTAAGCTAAGATACATTTATATCCAAACATTTTCTATTCTTTTTAACCATATTCAAACAAATGTTTAATCTTTAAGTATTCCATCTAATAAATCAAATCATCTAATCTTTTAAATCTATTCAGAACATTTTTATTAATTGAGATTTTCTCAAGATCAATTACACTTGAGTATCTAAAAAATTTCCCTCATATAAACCATCCCTATATTTTTATAGTTCTCATATCATAAAAAAATACTAGGTTACTTGGGCCCATCCCTCTTAAACTAAAATACATTTATATCCAGAATTTTCCTATTTTTTAACCATATTCAAACAAGTGTTTAATCTTTAGATATTCCATCTGATAAATTCCATCTTTAAATCTCTTTCCTCTGGTTTATATTCAGTTGTCTGCTTTATCTGATCACTCTTTATTTTTATTTTCTGAGAGGTTTTTTGGTTATAAGGTTAAATTGAAGTTGTGTTCATTTATATTGTTTTTAATTTCCTCGTGGTTTGAAATCATTGTCATTTGAATTAGTTGCAAAATAGCATACATTTCCTCCTGGAAAGTATTTGTTTTTTTCTTGATATGTTCTTTCTGCAGATCTCTGATGTTCCATGATGACCAAAAACCAAAGTTTTCCTTTCTCTGCAAACAGCTTTAGAGTCACAGTTCAATAAGTTTTTATAATCCAGGAAGGTCAATTTTTTTCCTAAGGTTTATAGTTCTCGCCTTGTAGGTAGCCCAAAATGTTTTCTTTTCTTTGTTACAGATGTTCTCTGTTTAGTTAAGACATTGAAGGTCACAAAAACAAGTTATCTTTTTCTGGGCTTTCTGCTAATTCCTGTATTAGAGCAACTTCAGTTGTATATCTTCATCCACCATGAGATGTCAGCACCAGTTCATTTTTCAGTTTTCAAAGCAAGCAATTACTTTCTTCTGTTTTCATCAGTAATCTTTTGAAAAGAAAATCTTAATAAAATCCACCAATTTCAAACTTACCCAGATTTAAATCTTATATTCATTTCATTTCAATATATTTCTGTCCCCCATAAAAGTTTAATTCGCCGCTTTCTTCTGTGGGAGAGTGGGGCAAGGGTCCCCCTCCTCACTTTCGGAGGATTTTTGCTTCTTGGTTTGTTTTTCCCCAGGAAATCAATTATCAAGTAGAAGAGAGAGAATCGATATTCTTACCCAGTTCCAAACACGTTGTTTATGATCAAACTTAAATTAGTGCTTTTTGGCTTCGGCTGCTTGTAGCTTGGGCTACACTCTGGAGTGGAGCTAGTCTTTTTTCTGCTGGTTTCTGGAGGGCTTTTCCTGAACGACCGGATCGACTGCCATCTCTCTGCAGTCGGCAGGGCTCCCCTCCTTCTTTGTCACCTCTATGGGTGACTTTAGGCCCATTTAGGGTCCCCTAACAAGAAAAAAATCGGCCGTAGGGTCCAGAGCCCCACAATCCCTCGGCTGCTGCACTACTGTGCAAAACTGGAAGCTGGGGAGAAGAAGTATTCTGTTAAGTGACATAAATGGATGGTTGGAGCCAAGGCAAGGTAATGCAGAAAAAAATATTGCACCATTTGAATATGAATAGAATAAGAATGATGACTGTTTTGCAAGCATCTGCATAGAAAAAGATCTGTTTTGAATATGTGGTTTAAGCTTTAGTCTATTCATGCATCCACACAGCAAAAGGATGAAAATACATATAAACAGATAATTTGATTGTTTATAATGAAATTTGAGATAATTAGTGAAGCATAAAATGATGATGAAATATTTTAAACACGGGACATATTAGATAGATCAATATCACAACAAAATGAATGGAATATGGATGTAAGGAAAAGGATATCGAAGATACTTAGTACAAAGTGAACAGAATTGTATTACACAGTGTTACTGAAGTGTATGGAATGGGTAGCATAAAAATAGTTGAAGGGGGAAATGTTGCCATGGATGAGAAAAAGTGAACATAAGAGAACGATTACCTCTAAAACTAAGGATGAGTGAAATATATTAGACAATGTCTATAGAGAGAAAAACAGTAGCAAAGAAAGCAAGTGATGGTAAAGAGGAAAAAAAACAAAGGAAGTCCAACTTTGATGGAAATAGAAAACTTTTTGGAAACTGCAATGAAAAGGACATCCAGCAGAATGAATGGAATTAAAAATGATAAAAAGATTTGTAATTACACTAAAAGGAGACAATGCTGGAATAAACGTTTTAGAGATTTCTATGCAAATGATAATAATATGCAGAACAGTGCAATTGAAACAAATACTAAAAGCATTAGAATCCAAGAAAAAAAAATAAGGAAAAAGTAGTCTTGTATGTTGTGAGAATGTTGACAACTGATAAAGTTGCAGCAGTGGATGATCTAACTGAAGAAATGTTAAGATATAATTATATAGTTTTGCAGATAGATTAATTATTGGAAAAATACTGTAAACATTCTTCAAAACAAAAGGAAAGTTAGTAAAAGGCCAAGACAAAACAACAGGGGAACAAATGTATCTGGGAAGGTGTTGAAAAAATTCTGATTAAAGAAGGTATGAGAGGAGATGGGGACCAAAATTTAATCTTTATGCCTGGAGGAGCTGTGCAAAATAAATGCTTTTCAGCAGAGCACCAATAAATGCATGAACACGAGAAAATGATATTATACATTTCTTGATTTATAGAAACAAATGATAGAGTAGGTGTCATGGAATTGTGCGGCAGCTGTCCAGATGAAGTTGGAGACACTAACACAAACTTGTAGTCTTATATATATATAAATATATTTAACATTCAGACTTACAGCAATCTTTGTCATCATCCAGAAAGAAAGAACATAAGATAGTGAGGAAGACAAGAACATCATGAAGTAAATTAAACAGTATGCAGAACACAGAGAAGAAAAAAGGAGGGGGAAAAAAGGGAAACTCCCCCTTTATACTTACAGCAACCAATCGTAGTGTAGATTGCCTCATGCATGAGTCAGCACTCGCTAACTAATCAACTACAACTGTGTGTTCTGGCCTATTGTACACTTTACTGTTCCAGCTGCTATATTCAATATCCTAACGGTAGGCTTGAATTATACAATTTATTGTGCAAATATAGAATAAATAAACTTTCAAGTAGAACTTCGTATTATGTTGTGTTATAAATATTGCACATCTATTTTTTCTCATTTCCCCCCCAACAGTATGACTTTTTCTTGATGTTGCATTCAAACAACATTACTAAAAGAAAGAGAACATGTACTTATTAATGGATTGACACTTTCGATCCAATCTTTCTGTCAATGGTCATGATAATAAAAAAACCCACCAACAACAATAATAATAAATATGGCAAATAAATTGGATGACGTTCTCTTGTTTCTGCAATAAAAATACCTTGTCAGTTGTTATTTGCAAGAGACATTTTCATTGCTGTTTGTCCCCATGCAATGTACTGTATCTTTTTTTTTTTGTCTTTGTGCATGCAGATTTGTATGTCAGTTTTTTAAAATATCTCTGTGGCCTCCTTCCTTATTTATCTGTGATGTTGACCGTTTTCTTTGTAATCATAATCCACAAACAGCAGACCCATTTCTGTTCTTGTGTCCCAGACTGATCAGTGTAGCATGAGAGCATAGGCTGATAGCATGGGGGCAGGAGGAGGGGGGAACAGAGAGCTGCTTCATTTACTCAGTCCTCAAAGTGATGCATTGTGGAAACACAACTGCACAACTTATTTCTTTCTCTCTTCTTCCCCAACTAGCACTGAAGGCCGACAAGAGAAGAAAGCTGACTCAGGGAAAGGTGTGGATCGTGAGACTTGTCTGTGACTTGCTCTTCAGTGTGTTTGTTTTAAAAAAAGCAAGACAAATGCAGGAGTGCTGCAATCATTAATGTTCCAGATTTGATTGCCCCCTTGTACATCTTGTGCATCATCTCACAGTAGCACTGGTATAATGTAAGTCGTGCAGTATGTGCTTCAGTTCATTGTCTGCTCTTCGGTTCTGGCTGAAGCAATGCAGAAAATGGGGGTAGCCAATGAAACCTTGCTGGGGGTTCCCCAATTGAAACCCTTTGGAAATGTGAACCAGTGTTTCCATTCCAACTACTCTCTGTAGAATTGGACCTATTTTCCTACTTTGCCTATGTGACTTATTTTCATAGCTTTTCCATACTAGAAGAAAACAAAACAAAACAAAAAACAACTGGAAATAGTCTTTATTCATCTGAGTAAATATTGAATCCATATTCCTACAATGGAAGAATTGTATAATTTGGGACCAATTGTTTCAGAAACCTAACATAACAAAGAAAAATTCATTTTTAGAGCTATTTTTCAATTAGGATTGCTTTGATCCTTCAGACTCAACATTCTAATGAGTTACCCCCCCCCCCAAGTTTAAAATCATGGCTTGTATGTGTGGGTGTACGATTGTATGTGTGTGTGTGATTTACAGGATGAGACCTATATTTGTGCAATTTCCTTGATTTAATACTGGATATTTAATATTTAAATTTATATATAACTGGAAAAATAAAACAATATAATATATAAAGATATATAGAATATAGTTAACATTCTCTCATCTTGTTTGGAAAAAAAGCCACATCCATCGATGTGCAATATCCGTACAATATTTGTTGTGAATGCAAGCTGTTACTATTGTATCTTATACTGTACTGTACTAAATGTTGCAGTGGTAGGTCCAACAGCTGCATTGTGGAGATAAATAATACTTTTTTTCTAACTTTCTGGATTATAATCCTTGACAGAAATGATCAGTAAAAATGACCCGGAGTAATCAATAGGGCAATTGCTTCTCACTTTTCCTCAAGTGCATGCTTCCAGGCACAATCCATCTATAGTTAAAATTTTAAGGCCTATTGATTTTAAGTTAATGATTGAAGCATGCACTTCTTTTTTTCTTTTTTGATACCAGTGGGACCAAGGTGTGATTTGATTGTAATTTCATTTATTTCCCATTGCTAATTAAGTTTTGAAGTCAGAATCCCACTGAAATAAAAGTGTTGACATTTAGGGACAAGGCTTTTACTGATCAGATCTCCATTCTACACAAACGTATGTTTAGTCTTTCTTAATAGTTTCATGTATTTGGAATCCACACTCTTTCTGTAGAAGCCATATAATGTTATTATTGTCTTGGGTTTTATGAATAGCCAAATTACATATTTTCATCCCAGAAAACAACTTCAAAGAGGGTCCATTCCTCACGCAGGTTGCTGTAAAGCCATCCTAGTTTTAGTAGGCTGCCTGAGCACAACTTCCTTAGGGCAATTTCACCATAACGATTCTCCCCCATAGACAAACCCATTGGTTGCTCGTGTTTGGCATCTGCATAAGCAACTTGTGGTTGCATATTTTCATGAAGAAGGATTCAGGACTGGATTTTTTTTTTAATTTAGCCTGGTTGGCCAATCTGTTGAAGAGAACGGTTCCATTGTGTGAAGGCAGCTGGAGGGAAAAAAATGTTCCAAGCGGGGAAAAAATGCTCCAAGCACTTGTGAGAATGAATGCATTGTGAGTAAAATAAAAGGGCAATATCAAACATTTTAAATTTATTTTTATATGTTTTTAACTTTTTTGGGGGGGGACATTAACAAACAATTAACCAGATCTTACAAGCTCACCAGTGGTTTCAAGAATCAGGAAAATATACTTATAGGATTTCAACATTCAGGCTTTTTCAAGTTCCAAGTTGCCCCTAATATGGGAAGAATCCTCAGCCGAGTTTTGCTGGCAGGTATAGTAACAGCCGCAAGCAGCAGGGCTTGGATAGCTAGAAGAGAATAAGGGGGCAGGATCAGTGATAAGAATCATCCCTGATTCTTGTTTGCTAGTCAGGGACCTGGAAAGGTTGCAATTGTCGAACTGATTTCTCCATTGAAATGTTTGAGTGGGTGTCATACACTGGAAGTTAGGTCTGTGCAAGAAAAAAATGGGAATCTTTAGATGAAGCATTTATGCCTATTTCTCTCCAAAGGATCATGAATTTCAAAGTAAATACAGTACATGTTGACAGGAACATAGGACCAAAGAATAGGGATTTTCCAGGACAGAAAAAAAGGCACGGTTCTTTTTACAATTTGGAAATGGCTTCACCTTTTAGCATACCTTTTAAACAGTTTGTGTGTGGAAGGCTTTGTTCTTCTGTAGAACCTCTCACCCCGCTAGATCCACCTAATGGAGACCACCAGCAGCAACTAGATTCTGGTCTTTCCTGTAGAACAGGGGTGAGGAACTACAGGCCCTTTATGACTTGTGGACTTCAACTCCCAGAATTCCTGAGCATGGCTGGTTCAGGAATTATGGGAGTTGAAGTCTACAAGTCATAAAGGGACCATAGTTCCTTACCCCTGGTATAAAACATCTGCTACGATTGTAGTCAAATGCATCCACCAGCTTCAGATTTTCTCCGCCTGTTCAAGTGGGGAGTATGTGGTGTTAATTCCATGTTGTGGATGGAGAACCAAGATTAAGGAGCCAAGGCCTTGCCATAGACATGTTCTCTCCTATCGTCAGCTAGAAGAGAATGTATTCTTGCCTTTTGCAAGAAAGTTGTAGCCTTAAGAGCCATTTGTGTCAGATTCACAGCAACCTGCTTAACTGCAGGAGCTTGGGAGTGACTGCTCTGAGAAATGGGAGAGAAATGGCCTCATCCATCTGCACAGGCTACTCTTTCTTCAATGATAGTGGAGTAAGAGTCTAGGCTACCCAATTCCATATGCCTTGTGCTTTGTACACAGTATCACACCAGCTGCTTTTGTGCCAAAAGTAGGCTAAATTAGATTTACATAATGAAAAGCATTGCTTCTGAAGCTATTTTTGATGCCCAATATTTTCTCAGTGTTGTCTAAATTCTTCACATTCTTGTATGCAAATGATAAATTCAAAGAAAAAAAATACTGCACTGAATAAAATGTATGGATAAATTTAGATAAAAGTATGACTCTAATAAGATTAAAATGCTTTGTCATTGTGTACTGGATGATCCCTTGTAACATTCCAAGTGAGTCTTTTAATAGCCATGCAATGCAGAGTAGTCCATGAAGAGAAACTGACCGCTGGTATTTTTATTTTTTTTTAAAAAAATGCTGATTTGCAGAACAATCAACTTAGCTTTCTGGACACTAAAAATTCATGGACTGAATTATATTCTGCAGTATTTCTGTTCAGTATTTTGGAGGGCTCTTTTTTAAAATAGTTAGCCTGTTTTTGTGCGAGTATCAATCCCAACATTTTCAAATCACAGTAAGAGAGTAAAATGCAACTGGCAGTAGTATATTTACTTTTAATTTCCCATTTCCTGGTCAAACTGCTTAATTTCTTGGATGTAATTTATTAAAAAGTTTTAAGTGTACGTGTGAATAGAGTATTGTTTTTTCATGACTCAAGAAATGTTATCCAGAAATAAATATTTATCCTAACTGTTCTTCCTGTTTATATTGAACATGCCTATGTTTATTGCTTATGATGCAGGCAAAATACATTGTCATTAACCTTTTCCACAAATACAAATAAGATTTTATACAAGGATTTAATCCAACATGCACAGCTAATCAGCACTCTCCTGTGACCACTGCAGCAGTGATTTGTTGCTAGCAAGTCCTGGTCTCAGGCCTCTCTTATAGTAAACATGCAAACTTTAGATCCTGCAGTTCTCTGGATCAGGATCCAAATATTAAAGTTCATTATTAACCCTGCCATAACCTTAAGAGATTTTTTGTGCTATTTCATGTCTAAATCAATACATGATGGTTTAATAGCATCTATCAGACTTTAGCTAATCTCAAAAAGCTAATCAAGGTTAGACTGGAGGAGTCATTGGATTGGAGGCTACCAAGAAATTAAAAAAAAAACATAGAGGAGACAATGGCAAACCACTTACATCTTGTTGCCAACAAAGCTATATGGATATATCCAGTGGTGGGATTCAAATATGTGAACAACCGGTTCTCTGTGTGGGTGCCGCTTCCGGAAGTCCATTCTGGGCCTGGGCAACAAAAAATTAGCTACCGGTTCTGCCGAAATGATGCAAACTGACTGAATCCCACCACTGGATATATCTACGAAGCCACCAGAATTTGAGTTCAAGCTAGAGAATTTGTTTGCTACAGAGTAGCATTAATCATTACTATACTGATGAATTCTATACATTTGAACTGATATGAAATTACACCTTAGTATATTTTTTATTTTCTTTTGCAACCCACTCCAGGAATTTTTTTTAAAAAAAATGTAAGGTCTGTGTATATTATATCTAAATTAGGGATGAGCAACCCTTAACAGGGAGGGATAAGGAAAGAGTAAAGCTCGGGTTAGACTTCTCCGTTATCCCATGTATATACTTATCATTCTGAGACGGTTGCATAGCTGTTTTATTAGCACTTCTATAAATGTTAATGTCATTTGAATGTGCCTTGCCTTCCTCCCACCTCTCAAGAGGAAGTTGAATCAACCAATCAGCATGCAGGACTTGCATCTCCACACAATGCTTAGCTGAGATTGGGAGGTATGCCCATGGTTACCTGTCTGCAACCATCTGCAACCTACGCTTATCCATCAACCCTCTTCTCAGCCTAGGTATGTGTCGATGCTACATGCAGTTGCAGACAAGTCTAAATCAAGCGTTAGGAGGAATGGGGGTGTTAAATGTCTTTGAGTTCCTATTTGATCCCCACACAAAATGGCAAGAAACTAGGCTGCCAGGGTTCAGCAATCATGATCAGAGCAGTCTTTAAGGGACATATGTGGCTCTCGGGATGCAGATTGTCCCTCCTGTTCTACACATTTTACAATTATGTAGAACTGTAGACCCACGTATGCAGACACTTGAAAAAAAGCCAATGTGAACCCATTAGGACTAATTCTTTACATATGTATTAGATGGTGTTATTCTTGGTAAAACTAAATCCAGTTTTCTTTTTTTTCACTGCAAGTCTACAATTCTATTTATGCAAGATCAAATTACATATGTATTTGATGGACTTCATGAATGATTGCCTGTTTTTACTTTAAAATTCAGGCATCTGTGGATTTTAAACAGAGCTAGCAGGAGGTATTCAAAAAGTAACAATATAGGACTGCTTCCTGGTGCAGAGACATGCGGATTATGACACTTTATATCTGCTTTATTTAACAAGCTTCCTGCACAACTTTCACTTTGAAGAAATCAGAATACATTTACTTTCCCTGCTGAATCTAAAATCTTTATGACATGTATCACAAAATGATTTTTGTTCTCCACACAGCTCTCCTCTCCCTTCCCTTGTCTACTTTGAATTCACACCTAATGTCACTGACAACTCACCATGCCAGAAAAAGTAAGATTTGACACTGACTTAATATAACATACTCAACAAATTTTGTTACATGATACTAATATGAACTGTCGCAATTATGAAAAGCTGCTAATATTCACTAAATTAAAATTTTCCACTCATTAAAGAGACTCAAAGTACAATCGTATTAATTCCGCTTTTCCCAACCTGGATGCCCTCCAAATGATCTTCAACTCTCAAAAAGAGAGGGAAGCATAATTAATAAAAATCATAATTAAAAGCAAATTAAAGTAACATAAAAATCATGATCAATTAAACTGAAACACTATGATGATGCCTATTATGAAAATGTAAAAAGTGTGGGCCAGAGAAGTTCCCAAAGTTTAGGAGCAACAATGGAATGTACTCTAAATTGTTGCAACATCTGTAGCTGAGGCTAACAAAGACTTCATCACATGTTTCAGTCCTTGGTAGTAGAAAATTATTTTATTGCATTACAGTTAAAATACCAACTTTTGCAAGGTGATCTATTTTAACAATCCTTTTTAACCATATTGAACCTTTAGAAGATTGTGCTAACAAATTACATTCATCCAATATGACTCTCATGCATAGAAAAGTTCTGAAACCATGTTTTGCATCCCATTCTCATAAATTATATTGCTCACCATAACAGAGGAACCAGATTATTGCTGTCTTCATGATTCCTATGTATGATGGGTACTTATAATTATATCATACAGAGAACCAAACATGTACCACGGGTCTTAAATTTGATATTAATGCAAATGAGATATGTTTAATACAGAGACTAAATATCTAATGGCTCAGAAAGTAGGCAATCTGGTTCCAATTCCTGTGCTAATTCTCATCCTGTACCATCTAACCTTGCTCTTCCATTCCCAATTCTGTGGAAACCCTGGGTCTCTCCTAGTGATTGTTTAGAAATGTGCATTTGGCAGATTAGATATTCACTCTCACCCAATCTGGAGCCCCCTGCAGGCAGTATCACTGGAAATGCTTTCTATGTTTGGACTAATCATACAGGAAAAGCTATTTCCACTGTATTGGATACATGTTGGAGACGGAAAACGTAAGATTATCTGGTATAGCAAGCATATAAAAAAGCAGAAGGGAGAAAATTGGCTGCTTGCTGGCGCCAACAGCCTTAATAAAATCCCTGAGGCACCCAGATGTAGCCACTCACACCTCCACTTTGCTTAATGCTAGATGCACAAACCAAACACATTTCGCTTTTTTCCAAGTATCCTGCCATTCTCAAGGTTGAAACCTGGCATCATTCACTTGGACAGATTCATGAAAGCCCTTGGTGAGCTGGCCCTGGTACCCTGCCTCCCAAATGCCCAATGGGAACAATTCAAGTAGCTGGTATTTTCATTGTTAGGTGAGTATCAAGTAGTTCTGGAAGTAGTCTGACTTGCTGGTTCTAGAGCAGGGGTCCCCAACCCCCGATCCGTGGACCAGTACCGGGCCGCAATAAGCTAGCAGCCAATCTGCACAAACAAGCAAAGGCCCATCTGCAAGATGCAGGCAACACACAAAACCACACACCTTCCGGTCTGCAGAAAAACCTCTCTCCACGGAACCGGTCCCTGGTGCCCAAAAGATCGGGGACCTCTGTTCTAGAGTGTCTCCTGGAATTCCCCCCCCACCCAAATATTCCAGATAGGAAAAAAACATTTTAATCTTCCGGTCTCTCCTCTCCTTTTCCATCTATCTGGAGGCATATTCCAATAAAACTGCCATCTTGACTTTAAAGAAGTTAGAAGCTTCTAGGGCAGGGTCTTTCCTCTCTGTTTAAGCAAGACGTTTGATTGCAAAACTCTCCCATCACAGATTTCCCTATATCAGCTACTGTTTATTTCGGTAGAAATTTATAGAGAGCTGCCACATAGGTTTAGGTCAGGGGTAGGCAACCTTGGCTCTTTTATGACTGGTGGACTTCAACTCCCAGAATTCCTGAGCCAGGCATGCTGGCTCAGGAATTCTGGGAGTTGAAGTCCACCAGTCATAAAAGAGCCAAGGTTGCCTACCCCTGGTTTAGGTAAAGAAAAACTAAAAACTAAAACTAAAACTGATACTTATTGAAATGCTAAATTTTCACCTAAAATTAATACAGAGAGAACTCGAGCAGAAATTCAAGTATATTTTCCTAGCTTGTAAGGAACAGCTGATGAACCTGGATTAAGCCTTCTTTCAAAAGAACAAGTTCCATATAAAAATAATAATTAAGGCAAGATTTCTGCACCCAGGGCAATGGTTGCTTACTGCAAGGAAACTTGCATTTAAAAAACACTTATTATGCAAAATAGTCCTTAAGAAAAAAAAAAAGACTAGAGCAGCTCTTACAGGAACGATAGGGATCTGCAGTTCTTTGGTTTGTGCTCAGTGGATCCCTGCAGGTAATTGCAGAATGAAAAAAAAATCATGTTTTCTTCATTCAAGTGTCCACACAAATTAAACAGACTGTGTCATCCAATGAAATATGGGACAATTTACTAGAAAAGTGCTCTTAAGACTTCAGAAGTTGAACAGCTTCACACAGATAAGGCACTCCCAATATTATGGCAATTTAAAACACTGTTTCATAAAATGACTCATGTGTTGGTAGATATGGCTGTGGGCATGTCCTCCAATTCCATGATCTTTATCTGTATACCACTGAAAAAAGAAAAACAAAAAAAAAATCAATTATAAATGACCCATCACAAAACTGGAACACTACACGAATGCTTTGTATTAAAGCATATAACACAATTTATTACTCGAGATGATAAAACGTACATCCAGCATGCTGGATAAACAGAAACAGTACTTTTATACCACTGAAACCAGAATGTAATGAAAACATTTGAAGAAAGTTGATTTTGTTTGTTTGTTTGAGGGCTAAAAATGGTAAATCCCAACTTTAATTTGCAATAAAAATTAACAGGATTCCTTCAATTATGGATTGTTTCACATTTTGTAAATTTCACACATAAAAAGGTGCCATTGAAGTCAGGTGGTTATCATATGATAATCATGATGATGACTCTTGATCAACAACTAATGTTAATGCATACTAAGAAGGTGAGAAGATAATACTTGAGGGTGGAGTAGGAAAAAGATGGAAGGGAAAGACTGCATTCTGCCTGTCTCCTTCTGAAAGGGAAGGTGGATAGAGGGGCTTTGCTTCCAGATAACTACATATCATAAGATATGTTGCCTGAGAACTGACTGAAAGCTTCTCAATGCTGGAAATCCATTCTTGCCTTATATAAGTTATGAACAGAGCTCCTTCAGTTTTCTCTTTGCCTTGGCCATATGAACCCTCCAAAAGTAATTCCTGCCCTAAGCTTAGCTCCAGAGCAAAAGTAAGCTACAATTAATCACCAGTATTTAGAGCTGGGGAACTGAGCCTAACTTTAGAAGTGTCTTATTGGGATGAGGGAAGCTAGAAATGGGCAAGGCTACCCTCTTCAACAGGTCCATGCACTATTTATGCCGGAGGCGGGGCTGTACAAAAAGGCTCCTTGAGGCAAGAATAGGCTTGCTCAGATCTGCTAAATGGCAGCCATCTTACTAAAGATTCCCTGTGTTTCTTTGCTACAGATTTTTTTTGCAGCCCAGATCTGGTCAACCTAGATTAGATCAGAAAGAATTTTGGGAGATTATACACATTCTTTGTAGAAAAGCTGAGAGTTGGTATGCTGTGGATGCTGGACTTAGGGTTAGTGTTCAATTCCCACTTAGGACTGGGACTGAGAGCACTCGTGTGGTAATAATGTAGATAATACTGCTATGGTGTAGATAAGATCAACACAACTATACCAGAATCTAATTGAAGGCCTGGCCAAATACATCTCAACCTCTTTTATGGGTTTATTCATCTCTTGTGTACTGGAACATAGTGAGTTGGATTCCAAGGAGGGAGGGGTGTGATTTCAGAGAAGCAGAGAACTCATTTCAGATATTTGGGGTGAGAGAAAGAGGGCGAAGACACCCCCCCTCTAATAGTTCTTTGAGCATAGGCTTGCACATATAGCAGACTACTTTAGTTTGGCAAGATTCTGCCTATAGGCATGGATCAATAAAGAAATCTGTTTAGCAGAATCACTATGTATCCTTCTTTGATGCCTGACATCTGCAACTTTCAATGATAGGTAAGAACATTTGGGAGAAGATGGGATTTGCGTAACCATAGCAACAGTTGCTCTCATCAGCAAGCCCTTTGTGTGCTGGCAGACCATGCAGCACCCACAAGCACCAATGTGCCCTACATTCCACAATGCTCAACAAACTCTCTTCTGCCTGGTTTCTCTTGAAAGATCATTTTAAAGAAAAATAAATTAAGTAGCTATAGTTTCTAGGGCTGTAGCTATTTAGAAGAATACATCCCCCCCCCAAATTTCTACTGGGATAGTTACAAGCATCTTGAGGAACTTACTTTCTGGTAAATGGATATTTTATGCATTGGCCATGCTCACTACTGAACCCATTCTAAGGATGGGCAAGTTTCTATTTAGTGAATGTATCCATTGTATATTCTCAAGTTCCCCACCCTTACCTTAGTACCTCTCAGTAGCAAGAAAATTAAATCAGTGCTGCTTAAAAAAAGGGGGGGGAACCTTTGCTATCTACTCAGTGGATTGTATCTTCTCCCTTCCTAAATGCTCAAGAATATATTACTGATGCTGCTGCACATAATTGGAGCTTTTCAGCAAATGAAGCCAACTTCTTCACTTTAAAGGAAGGGATGCACACGCATTCTATTTTCTACAATGTCCTATCTGCAACGTTGCTTTCGGCAATGTGTACACCCCCTTTTACAAACCTCCTCCTCTTATACAGATAGTTCTTGACTTATGATCAGTTGCTTAGTGACCAAAGTCAGACGGACCCTTCCCCCAAACGTATTACCTGGTTCCAAAGTTGCAATGGTCAACTGCGGTCACATGACTGCATTTTGAATACTTGATGACTGGGTCCACATTTATGGTCATTTGCAGCATCCTGCGATTATGTGACTGCAAGTTATGATGTTTTTGCCAAAAAGTGGCATTTATTTCTGGTTTTCAGAAAAAAAATGCCCCATAACAAACAGTGGGTTCACTTAACGACCGCAATGTTGGCTTAATGACTATGTGAACCGCTTAACTTCCATTGCAAAAAAGGTAATCAAATCAGGGTTGTCACGGGATCACTTGCTTTATGACTGTCATGACTTATAATGGGCAGGCTCCATTAAAGTTGTAAGCTGAGGACTACCTACATTTACTTCTTCACTGAGAATGTAAACGACATGCATGCTAAACTGCTGATTAATTTCTTCACATACCATTGCTTGGAAATCCACCTCGGCATCAACCAGAGCTTTTGAAATCTGGGCTGCTTGCTGAAAATGAACATTATCTAGGAAATAAGAACAGACAAACTGTCACAATAAAAGCAGACTATTGCTTAGATGGAAAAAAAGAAGGGAGAACTCATCCTGGAGCTTTACTAGAGATTTCCAAGATGTGAGCAAAGCAGTCCTCAAGGTGGTTGCTTTTTTTGCGGGGGGGGAGGGGTTGTTTTGTTACTATTATGTTTCCCTAAAAATAAGACCCACCCCTGAAAATAAGCCCTAGCCTGATTTTTTGGGGGAGTGGGCCTAATATAAGCCGTACCACAAAAAATAAGCCTGAGAGGATGGGCATGGACAGCACAAGAGATGGCGAACATGCTGGCCCCTTCGTGCGGCACAGGAAAGTCCGAGCATGGAATCAGAGGCTGGGGGGGAGGGGATTCAGGTGAGCTGGATATGCTGCACATCCGCCTGGCTCACAGGAGGCTCGCGGAAGCTTGTGCGACAGGACTGGCAGCAAGCGGAGGCAGAGGCATGGGAGGGGAGGCAGGTGATCCCGGCGTGGCTACGGGCAAGTCGAGAGCTGGTGGGGTAGAGTGGGTGGTGCGTCGGGATTGCCTGCCTCCCTCCCCATGTCTTTGCCTCTGCCTGTCTCCGCCACACACTTTTCGCCCAGAGGGAGACTGGAAGCTTCGTCTGCTTGCAAATGGGGCGCTTTGAAACGGAGCGATTCGCTCCGTTTCAAAGTGCCCCATTTGCAAGCAGACGGAGCTTCCAGTCTCTGTCATTTCTCTGTCCGGGTGAAAAGTGCATCTGCCCTGGGAAGCCCTATAAGGCGTTGTGGCTGCAGGCAAGCAGATGGTGGGAGGGAGGGGGTGGGCGGGCGCAAAATATAACACACACACCCTGAAAATAAGACCTAATGGGTAGGTCTTTCAGTCCAAAAATAAAATAAAATAAGACCTGGTCTTATTTTCGGGGAAACACAGTAGTAGACCCATTCTCTGTATGACCAATGAGGTCTAACTCTGCTTACCATCTGCTGTTCCATGGATCAATAGATAGCTGACTGTCCGGAAGTTTTCTGCTCTAGCCATAACTGTAGAGTTCTAAAACGTAAACATAAATAAACCACACAACCCTCCATGTGAGTAACTCAAATACACATTAATACCACAGGTTGCTATTTTAATTCAAAAGGAAAATAAAGGTTATGTCTATAAGACCATACTATTCATATAACATTCCTAAATGGAAAAACCTCTCTGTGCCTATCGTGAAGATGCCCTTAAGTTGACTTCAGGAGACACAGATGCAGCTGTTCCCTCTAAAGTGCTGCTGAAAGCTTCAACTATCATCACAAATATATCCAAAGACAGAACTCTGATGATGGAAAAATGTCACTTCTGGATCTTATTTTACTTCCTGAGAACAGAAATGGAATGGCTGTGGGTTCACTTAGAGAAGTTTATAGAAATAAGCTTTTTAACTTGCAAAGCTGACGTTCTAATTACTACACCCAGATTTTAAATGGAAAAACGTAACTTCTTCATTTATCTAAATGACCCAACACTTTGAGATAACTAAAAAAACTGTATAAAAGCTACTGCTGTTCATGCTCTGAAGATAAATTGCAAAATATGAATCTAAATAAGTGGAAGTAACACATTGCACGAACCAAAACATAGCTTAGAGAAATTACTTCCCCACTGATGCTCATTACAGCTTTGATAAAAAGAACTCTCTGATATGTTTGCTACTAATCACCTAGGGTTTTAGTACCCGTTCAAGCTATCTATATAAAAATGTTCTGTAAATTTAAAAATTTATCTCGCACATATATACTGTGCCCACAGATCGGAGGCAGCCATTGTGTTCAACCCTGCAAAGCTGTGTATGCATGTGTTTGTGAAAGCTCACATCCCACTTGCCAACTTTGTGTTGACAGCACAGGCTTCTAGCTTAGGGGAATAAACAGAAATAACTCTATGTCTGTTGTTCCCCTTTCGTGATTAGTGCCCTCAAGGTAAACGTACTTGCCACTTTTCAGCAGGAAGATAACTCGGCTTCTGACGTGCAGTGAGTAGATGTGTAAAACTATAGTATGACACTGCACAAAGTTGAACACTGCATTTCCCTGTGTTTCTCTGGTGCTCCTCTTTGGGACTTGCAGTGCTCAGCATGGATGCTCTGTATGGAATCCAGTGACAATCAAGAAAGAGATAATCTATGCTATATTTTAATAGCTCTTCGCTCTCCTGGGAAACTGACCTGATTTTTTTCATCCTTCAATTGTTCAGTTTGTTGACTGTGACCAATTGGGGTGGGGTGGGTGGGAATGTAAGGTCAGTTTTGAATATAACTTATTGCCAAAAAATAAGACCAGCCAAAAATGGAATCACCGTTCTCAACTGCTCTTTATTAAGCCACATTTGCCTAATTCTTATCGAATGAATCTTTACAAGGGAGAAACGGACTCAGGAAATAGGCTTCAGAGAACTTTTACAGGCAAGGCAATCTGTGTCTGCCTACACTCTTTTCATGAATCCAGCTGCAAAAATGCCCTCTGCTCCTCTCTAACACCAAAGCCACAGCAAGGAGTGCTCGCTTTGTGAAAAGATCAAACAGCAGTCAACATTTTACCAGCACTCAATAAACAAGTTAATATTTGGCTGAAATCTGAAGGTCTCTCTCCCTTTGGCATATTTCTTGGATAACAGAATAAATGTCATACCAGTACAAGATGGCATATTTACAAAATTGTACCCTGTTTTGCATAACCTAATGATGCAGCAGTTCTTGAGGAATGAACATTTCAAATCTGCTAGTAGAAGATTGCCAAATCTATGACTGCTTCGAATACTTGCCAACAGCATATCAAATTCAGAGAGATCTGCAAAACAACCTCTTTCACAAGTTTAACAGTCCCCCCCTCCCCTCCAGTGCATGGTCTTCTGGCAGCACATGACAGCTACTATCTGCATCACCCTTCATTCCCACCCACCCCCCCAAGTCATCAATTCAGCCCTCACCCCCCCCCTCCCCTTGCACATGTCAGTCTGGTTTCCTTCAGGCCTTCTCCTGATCTTCTTTTGGGAACATTTACAATTTTAAGGCTCATCTATCTGGCTTAAAATCTCTTCCCAGTTTGCAATCCAGAGACACTTGTGGAGTGACCTGTCCACAATGCACGTGGCATTATTCTTACTGAGTTTACTGCCACCTGGCTCTCCACCTTCTTCTATTTTACAACACTTGCTCCGGTGCTGAACACCACAGTACAACTTGGGAAGGCATTGCTGCAAAATTGAACGGCACAAAGGGTCTGGCCCGGGCCTGCTTCACGGTCCTTCATCACCTGATGACTGCCATATCAAGTGAGGATATTTAAAGGCAAAGCCTCAGTCTGATGTGATGGACAGACTGATTTTAGCACCAATACCATCTCACAATATCTGGTCACAATGAGTCCCTTTGAATGTTCACATGTTCAGCTGTTGGGGGGGATCTCCCTGAACTGCAATATGTGCTTGGGTGTGTTGCATCACCAAAGATTAATAATTGCTGGTGACTTGTGATGCCGATACCCCAATTGGTATGAGCAGCTTTTGAACGGAAATCACTTGCCATGAGAAGACAGGCACTGTATGTTCTGATTTAAACTGGGTTTCACAAAAGCAGCACTCTTAAATGGTGGATCAGTACTACATATCACTATGAAATGCATCGGCTCCAGGACAGCCTGCCTGCAGCCTTAATATTCACAGAGATAAATTCCAGCCAGCGTGGTTTTATTTCCTTGAGAAAATAAGGAGGAATTCTTGAAATGGCAATCAAGTACATGACCATCCGTTTAATAGCAACACAGGGAACGTGCTCCCCAACCTGGAGAACACAAGACAGACTTTTGTAAAGGAGCTTCTGCCTATACAATTATCTATACTAGAAAGGTTTTTGAACCATAAGAGTATCAATTAAAGCGAAATAATGAACCTCTACCACTGTTATAGTTGATTCTGTAGATTGTGCACTGAGCTGACTAAGGAAGGAAGGAAGGAAGGAAGGAAGGAAGGAAGGAAGGAAGGAAGGAAGGAAGGAAGGAAGGAAGGAAGGAAATATCAGGATCTCTGAAAGTGAGGATATTCTGAGGAGTTCTTTGAAGAGATGAAAACTTGGGCCACTGAAAGGGGAGAAACCTACTGCAAATAATATCTTAAACCAAGTAGATTTTCGTTCCTTGCTACTTATAACATGAACTGAATTAAACATTTCTTCCTTCAGGGGATTCACAATAAGTCTCTTCCGTATCTTCATCTCTCTCTAACTTTCAAATTCTCCCATTTAATCCTCTGAGTAACACACTGGAAACCTTTAGCTTTTGGGTACTGGCAGTTTCAACGTGGACACTGCCAGCAACGAATGCCATGCCAAGAGAAGTCGACTCCTGGCAAAAAGAAAGATTACACAGTCCTCTGGAGCCATCTGTGCTGTGAAGCTGCAGAGTGACACAGTGCACCCAGAGCACTAACATTTCAATCTGTAAAAAGTTAAGAGACTTCCAATTCCATAAGGGCTTTGTGGATCTGCTACTCTACAAAGTGACTTATTAGAACCCAAAGTTATTCAGCAAGTAACCTTCCTTCCCAAATATAGCAAGCACGGATGGGTAGGGTAGAATAAAGATTTCATAACTAGTTGGACTTAAATTAGAAAGTTTTACTGAAAACCCAGACAACTTTCTAAGTTTAAATCTCTCCTAGACTCGAGAAAGGGGCAGCAGGTCACCAAAGGGCCAAACTGTGAATCCAGAGATTCCCCCCCCCCAGAGACTGTAACAATTTCTTTCATAACTTGATAAAAACAATGGACGAGCCCTACTGGACTGGATCAGGCCAAGTGCACCTCACAAAGACCTTTGACTCAACTGCTTGGAGGAAAGTCACAAAAAGGACATGGAGAAATAGCTGCTGCCCACATTTGAATGAGTTCTGTTCAGGACTTGGAAAGCCATTTTAAAAGAAAATTACAGGGAACAGCACCACCGAGGGCAGGGAGTTCCAACAATTAATTATGAATGTGTAAACAAGTTCTTTCTTTCGCTAGTCCCAATTTTTCCCACATGTTCTTTCATGCCATGATTCTCCTCCTGCTAAGGGGAGGGGGGGGAAAGACTGTTCAATTTTTTTTTTTACATTATGCATGACTTTCAACACTTCACCCATCATGTCTTTTCTTTCTCATCTTCACACCAAGCTTTTTGTTTTGCTTTTTAGAGACAACCATAGGCGACTACAGTAAAGGAGGACCTTCAAGTACAAGCTGCAAGTTTTACGCGATATACATTTCATCGCGTGTTGCACCCCATCGATTGTTTTGAATGTCCTTTTCTTTGCCTTTTTTTAGCTTGCAGTGCTATATTCTTTATATATATATATAATTAGTTTTTATAGGAGTAGGAATAGGGTGGGGTCGGGATTTGGGTTGGGGTTAGGGTTTTTATAAATAACATTTTCAATATTTAGCAAACAGCATAATGTCTAGGTTCATGTGTTTAAAGAAAAAAACCCAATGAGTAATAGTTAATTATCATAAACAATATGATAATTAATCGCTCAATGGTCTTCTTCTTGCGAATATATATTCAAAGTTACATATCACATTCCTTTCTCTCTAACTCAGACATGTCAAACACAAGGCCCGGGGGCCGGATGCGGCCCGCAAAGTGGTTTCATGTGGCCCGCGAAGCCATCTTGGAAACAGTGAGGGAACGGCCCCCGCTGCCTTGGCCCTGGCCCAGGCCAGCCGGGAGCCAATATACAATTTTGTGGTGGCCATCTATGCTGAAACGCATTCAGTCTTAGCTCCACAAGGCCGTCTGGAAACAGCGAGGAACCAGCCCCTGCCGTGTCGACCCTGCCCCTTGGGTGCATCTGGGGAGGTGTCACCCTTTGTGAGGAATCATGAAATGGACCATGCCTTGGCACTTGCCCCGGTCCCACCCCTTTCTGCCAGAGACCCTCAGATCTGTCCCACTCCTGCCCAGGCCTCCACAGGCAGCCTTGATGCAAATGATGTAGAGCTGGCCATGCCCACCCAGTAGGCCATGCCCATCCAGTAGGCCGCACCCAACCTGGCCACACCCACCCAGCCCCCCGAGGGCAACCGCAATGCTGATGTGGCCCTCAATGAAATTGAGTTTGACACCCCTGCTCTAACTCATTTTTCTAGCCACTGATAAAAATTATCCCAGGTTCTAAAATACACTGAGTCTTCTTTCTCTTTTATCTTTAAAGTCAATCTATCCATTTCTGCACACTCTAAAGTTTTCTTAATTAATTCTTCAGTTTGTAAATTTTCATTTTTCCAATATTGGGCAAATACAATTCTTGCTACAGTTAGTACGTGTAGAATTAAATATATACAGTCTTTCTCATAATTTGCTCCCCTTATTCCTAACAAGAATAATTCTGACTTAAAGTCTATTTGTTTTTTAGTCGTTTTCTCCAACCATAAATGTATTTTGAGCCAAAATCTTTTTTTGCTTTAGGGCATGGCCACCAGATATGGTAATAAGTACCTGGTCTTTGTTTGCATTTCCAACACTTGTTTGAAGTATTTTTAAACAGTACTATTTCTGAGGGGTAGTAGCCAGAAAGATGCACAGTATTTCAAGAGTAGTCAGACTATTATAGAATTCTATAATGACATTAAAAAAAAGTTAAAGCTTTCCCCTCTCCAGTTGTGTCTGACTCTAAGTGGCAGTGCTCAGCTCCATTTCCTAGCTGAGGGAGCCAGCGTTGTCCAAAGATGTTTCCGTGGTCATGTGACCAGCATGACTATATGCTGAGGCTCATGGAACACTGTTACCTTCCCACCAAAGTGGTACCTATTTATCTACTCCCAGCTGTATGCCTTTGAACTGCTAGGTCGGCAGGAGCTGGGGCAGGAATGAGAGCTCCCCCTCTTCTGAGGTACTTGGGTCTCAAATGGCCAACCTTCCAGTTGACAAATCCAGCATTGTAGCCACTAGGCCACCGTGCTCCCTGCATAATAACATTATAATGGCAGTTTTATTTCCTATCTGAAAGGAAAACTGACTAACTCATTTGGACCCACTCTGTCAACGCTGCTAACATCGGATGTTCTTGCTTTGACAATATGGAGACGCAGCCTTTTTCTTTCTTATGCTTTACTCTTAGAATTAGATGATACTGGAGGGGGGGAGGAGGAGGAATGTGATGGGAGTTAGTTAGACATAATAGTATTGTAATAGTGTGTGAACTCAGGGCTTTTGAAATAAGAGATGATAAGAAATGGCGGGTTGGAGAACAGGAGGGAAAGCCTGTATTTCAAACTAATTGGAGAATGTGATTTATGACTGTTGATTAGAGGAGGGAATTGTGTTTGATACTATGTGTTAAGGGGAGGGGAATTCAGATTTTGGCTTCGCTTATGTATGTGCCAATGCTATGCTGCTCGGATAAAGATTCTTTAAGGTAAACAATGCCTCAAAGTTCTTTGAAGAGTTTCATCTGTCGGAACCATGACACTCATAAACAAGATCCAGGCCGCCTGAGATGACCCCATTCTGTCTTCGCTATTTTGTGAGGTAGCCTGGAGTGGATGAATGGGACTGCACTCTTCTAGGTTGCAGCAGTATTGGAAGTTGGGACATGAATAGGTGGCTCTGCAGAACTCCAAGTTTATTTATTTAATAGGTTTGTATAGTTGCCCATCTTGGGGTTGGGGTTTGTTTGTTGGGTATATCTTTGAGTCAGTTTTTGACTCCTGGTGACGGCCTAAACAAGTCTCAGCACTTTTTCTTGGCAAGGTTTTGTTTTTAAAGTGGCTTGCCAGGACCTCTGTCCTAGGGCTAATAGAAATTCACTGGCCCAAGGTCTCCAGCTGGCTTTGTGCTAAAGGTGGGAATAGAACTCATAAGTTTCTAGTTCAGTGCCTTAAAAACTACACCAAACTAGTTTTCAAATTTCAGAAATCCAGATTTATTTAAATGATTTGTATGGCTGCCCATCTTAAGTTTTTTTAAGTTCTAACACAAATTATCTCATTGTCAAGCTCTCATTTTCATCATTATGGCTTTTATTTATTAGAAACGTAGGCTTTTTCTCCATAATTCACTCTTCCCTGTTCCCTCATTAAACCTGAACAGCAGATGCCCAGTAGCAGCGTTTGTTACATGGCTGCTTTTTCATCAAGTAGCAACTGGAGGAGCAGATATACTGTAGGATAACAGGTCTCAGCAAAAAAAATTCTGCCTTTGTCCACAATGGGTTTTGTGATGTATGTGGTCAGTGTGTTAATTCAATTGCATGTCTATTTCTATTTCAAAACAAGATATCTTCCACCCATTTTAAATCTCCTTATCAGATGTACAACCTCAACATCCATTCCATTCCTTTGGGCTTAGTTTTTGCACACTTCAACAGGTGTTCAAACCCTGTAGATGTGTCAGAGTGCATGAATTTTTATTAGGATGTAATGGAAAAATAGAAACAGTATGCTTAGAATCATAATTTACTATAAAGTTCTTTTCGGAGCAAGGGTATCATAAACGTGATATGGAAGAAACAGAAACATGCACACAACATACTTGAGCACAAAATGTACAGATATGCACTGGCATGTACAGACGCTGCAATAGGATATATAACAGAACATGTGCTTGTTTAAGAGCAAGGTTAGCAGAGGTATATCTCAGGCTACTATCTCACTGCTCCTGGAGACTATACCACCATTTCAATGCAAACTTCAAAAGTCAAAGAACAAATGCCTAAATCTGTTTTAGTGGAGAAATGCCACAGATTAAGAAAGAGGGAAGAAAAAGATGTTTTCATGAGTATCTGGTCAGATCCATGCAACCACATTCTTGTGATAAATGTGCCAAGTGACATAAGGTTAAATAGGGTTTATAGTCTCTGGGCTGCAAATATTCAGATTACACTAAAAGCTGCAAAGTACAATCTGCTGCCACCTAATGGTTGTCTAGATTATTGCAACCCAGAGGTTGTAGACAGAGTGTCTACAGAACCCACATTTCTACAGAAGGATATATCAAATAACATACCAAATTCATTTCCCTAATAAGACACAGTTTCACAAAAGGTATTTATAAATATTTATATTCTAATAGAGAACAGATGGAATCCATATTCCAAAAAAATGCAGTCACCTAACCTCTACAGTATAGCAAAACACTGTAAATAATTTAGGAAACATCTGGAATATATTAGCAACACTCAACCGAAACTGTTAGAGTATTCTTCACCTAGAACAAACTATTGCTTCTAATGTCCTAAATAAATTACCATATAACCACCTCTCTATAAGTAGGATAGAAAGGGGGGGCGACTGCTATCACAGCTTACTTCTCACGTTCCCCACATGTTCTGTAGGACTTTGTGTGCGTGAGTGTGATCCAAAATTGATTGTAGAAGTACAGGGAAGAAGAGGTGAATGGAAATCAGGTTGAGTGAGATTCAACTTGCACTGTTGTTTTATTTTTGTACAGTAAGTATGAAAGATATCTCCTTACCTCATAGAAATTCAGGTTATCGTTTTTTTCAGGCAAACCCATGTAGCGTTCAGTATATATAGAATCTAGGATGAAGGGGGACACAAAAAGAAGGCATTGTGCAATATCTATAGGGTATGCTTACTTATTTAACTCCAGTGTTCAATGGCATCTATTTACCAATATAGTGAGTGCTTTATTGTGCTAAGTTTCCCCCCAAATTTACTGTTTTCTTAATAATAAGCACTGAAGATAATCACATTTTTAAATATTCAGCATGCAGTTGTCTATAGCAACAGCATTATTAATTATTCTCAGCAACCTTATGCCAAAGTAATATTATTCTCTGATCAACTGGAAAGAAAATGGAAGTTTGACTAAGTCTGTTTCTCTGGCTGAATGGCAATAAACTAAGGATGCTATGAAAACAGGGCTATTTCTTTTAGGGTCATCAAAGCAAACCATCAAACATTTTTTGATTTTTTTTCCCTTCAACATATTGTTTGTTTATTTCATTTTAAGCATTTTTTTTAAAAAAATAATCCCCAAACAAAGAGCATCTGACAATGTGTGTGATGTGTGGCTATGTTTTTGGCTGTCCCCAGGGTACCCTAGTCTGTAACCATAAAAAAAACTAGATGATTTATCAATCTCCCCAGACCCTTAGTCAATCCTCTATGGAATAGACAATAGCTGTACCTCACCCATTTTTTAGTTTAAAGTAATAGTTAAGGTCTTAAACCAGGGCTGACCAAACTTTCTGACATACCTCCCTTTACTGTAATTCTAATGTAAAGGTCTTCCCTAAAAATTCAAACACCAAAACGAACACAACCGAACAATGTAAACAATACAATGACATTTTGGGAAATGTGGATTTATTTTCACATCTTCCCTGGACTCTATCTGCACTTCCCCAGGAGAGGTACAACTGACAGTTTGGGAAACCTTGGATAAGACTTATGTATGACTAGACCCAGGTTTAAATTTAAATTTAAATAGTACATCAGTAGAGTCTGGACTACTCATTGGTGGGATCCAAATTTATGCTTCCATCAGTAGAAGCAAATCCACCAACTAATAGGAAGGAGGAGGTTTTCCTTTCTCCAGAGCAAGAAAATACAGAAATGTTCCACAAAAGAGCTGGAGAAAAATCCTGGTAAATTAGCAGGAATCTGGCAGCATGACACTATTTCAAATATCTAGCTACTTTGCAGGCTTCTTGAAAAGAAAAATGGAAGAGGGACCATATTTGCTCCTCTGAGGCCCTTGATGAAAGGAGGGATAGAGATGGCATTAAAAAAAAAATATTCCAACACTTTTTCTGTCTATATAGGCATATCATACAGTAATGCCTCTTGATAAACAGATTTCTGTAACATTTCAAAATATAGAACAAAGTTATGATTTGTCTGGAGACAGCACTCTCATTTGCAATGAGAGCAATCTATGAATAATTCTGTTACATAATTATTTTTTAAAAACCAAACAGTAAAATTTAACCATTGAAAGCAGGACAGAAGTTAAAACAGCACTGATATTCAAAAGGAAAGCATGAAAAGAGGGGCTTAAATGTCATCCTTTCTGACTTCCAGCAAATTTATCCAAATAATGTTTTCTCATAGCCCCAATGAAAAGCAGAAGCTCAGGAAGCCATCACTTATTCAATGAACTCATAATTAGAATTAAAATGTGAGGCAGAAATATATAGCTTTAATGTTCAAAATTCCCTTTGGGGAGTTTTTAGAACATCGAGCAAACTAATGTTAAGTGTTTGATATCTACTTTAATATACATAAGACGCAATCAGCAGTATCGTTTAATTGGTAAATATTCTAATAAATGATTAAAATTATGACCCTTCTTTCCAGAGCTCATTGTAATAAAGGAAGTTGGTAGCGTTGCCAACAAATTCTGTGACATTCAGAAATGATCCCTCCACACTTTGGAACACATGGCACTTTTGAGGAATGCAAATGCAGACATTTGCATTATAGTAAAATTTAAAATATTAAGTAATTTTGTGCCATTTAAAGGTTAAGCAAATTATCTTCCTTTCAAATCCAAATTTCCAGTAGGGGAAAAAATATTAATCCAGGGACAATGTGTAATACCTCATATGAGTTCAGGAAGACAGACCAAATGGTACTTTTGTGTGGGAGAATTATGTACTCAACTATTCATATTTGATACCTTTTCCCAGTATGACTTTTGTATTACTTGATAAAGGATCTTCCTCCTTTATTGTGAAATAAACACATACCATAATATTGCCAGCGTGAGACAGGTGCCACAGCTATTCCACACTTGAACACACCACTTCCAGCTCCGAGGACCATGGAAGTTACATAACCTCCGTAAGACTGAGAGAAAAGAAATATTATTATTTCAAAGAGACCAAGAGAGATGCAATATTCTTCTGAGAGAGAGAGAGAGAGAGAGAGGGAGGGAGGGAGGGAGGGAGGGAGGGAGAGAGAGAGAGAGAGAGGGAGAGTGTGTTAAAGAATAGCTTTGCTTGGATCTCAGATTGCTGAGTAATGAGGCAAGGCTTGCTCTGACACCACTTTTTTTGGTAATGAAACCCTTTGTAAAACTTGCATAGTACCTTCATATAAAGGGAGCCCCATTAGTCTTAGTTTCAAAAAGAGACATATCTAGGTTGGATTAGGCAGAATGAGACATAGTCACATGCTCTCCTTCATATTATATAGCTGCCAACTTGACATGCGACTCAGGGCAACCTGAATCAGGAGGGGTCTGGTAATTTCTGTTCTAATTAACAATTTTTACTAAAAGGCAAATATTTTGTCAGCAACAGTTTACTTCTTCATAACTAAAACTTCGATTGGTAGCTGCCCAGAGTTGATTATATGAGGAGTGGCTATATAAATGTTTTAATTAATTAATTAATTAACTGAAGTAGGAGTTAAGTTGTGATGAGGCTGGGACAGGGGAATTTAGGTTGGTTATTACAGATGCAGGTTACATATGACAGATTATAAGTAATAATTCTATCAATTAACAATTTTAATGTGTTAATAAAAAACATCGTGCTTGCTGAGATCTTTCGAGATAGCCTAAAAACATTTGATGCATTTGAGTTCAGCAATCTTTCACTTAAAGAGTGCTTGTGTTCCAAGATGGCCATTTTAAGGTCTGCAATGAATGTCCTCGGAGGCTGAAGTGCTCTCTATTATCTTGACCTTGTTTTGACTCCTGATGTCAAACTTGTGTCTATGAATATTCTGCATGTGTGTGTGTGCAAACTTTGTCCTACGTAGGTAGAGTGCAAAGGGGCAGATGCTGGTGCATATCACATTAGAGGAAGAGCAAGTGAAGGCATCTCTGATTGTGTAGGTGTACTTGTTGGGGGCCCACAATGGCGCTATTGATATAAATGTGGGGATAAGCTAAACATCTGGGTTTGTTGCAGGACCTGGTTCCCATCATTATCCTGTTGGTTTTTTTTGTTGCTTGTGAGAATCTGCTCCAGGTTAGATGGTTTTTTTGTATGCAAATGTGGGCCTGAAAAAATACAACATTGTCCTGTATGGGCTATAGCATATTAATAAGGCATTTGAGTGGTTTGTGCTCCGAGCTGGAGGCGGCAATGAGTGAAGCTCTGTTGTTCTGTTCTTGTGGTCTGTTTTTTAAGAGACCCTCCCTGGAAACTGATCTGCTTTTATAAATTTGTCTATTGATCTCATTGGATGGGGGGTTGAGTATCATGAATAGCTGGTTTAATTCCAACAGTTGAACATCTCTGCTAAACATAGCTTACAGCACAGAGACTGGCTAATAGAGCTATCATCTATAACCAGACTGTAATTGGAAAAGGTGCTTTTAACTCCTTTTTAAGTTGGCCTAGGCTAACATAGCTCTCCCACTGCAAGGATGAACTTGAGTATTTGTGCAAGGAGACATTCCCTTGTACCATAAAATATTGATATCACAAAAATATAATGATAGACCCAACCAATTTGAAATACAGTTAAATGTTGTAATTTCTAGCAACCTTCTATAGAAGCCAACTTACACTAGAAACACAGAAGAGGGCAGCGTGACAGACTAGATTCATAGATAGATTCAGTGTAAAACACAATGCAGCTTGCTTTATTTTGGCTTTTGTTGTGGGAACAAGCAATTAAAGTTCGCACACTATGCTTTATGGCTTAATGTAGTGTGTGAACCTATCCAACTATGGTTTACTCAATAAACTCTGGATAAGCAACTCATGGCTTAATGCAAAGTATGAACCCAGACACACAGTTATTGTGGCCACTAAAGAATGTGAGAATGTAGAAAAAGAGTCTCGCTGGATCAAGGCAATGGCCCAGCTGCTCTGGTTTCTATGTGTCTGAGCAGTCCATCAGATGGCATTATTATTATTATTATTATTACTTATTATTATTACTTTAATTTATACCCCGCCCTTCTCCCGAAGGACTCAGGGCGGCTTACAGGCAAATAAAAACGAAACTATACAATAAATATCTAAAAACAATTAAAATATATATTAAATAAGCCTGTTATTTTTAGAAAAGTTATAAAATCCCTATTAAAATCCCTATACAATCCCCCCCCTAGGCCAATCCCGCTT
>NW_015388094.1:0-29534 GCF_001527695.2 Protobothrops mucrosquamatus | reverse complement strand
CTCGGTGAACCAAGGAGCCAGTCGAGATCTATGCCGGGTCAGAGGCCGCAAAGGCACGACTCGGTCTAATGCTGCGGCAGCGGTCGTTTCCCAAGCTGCCGCCTGATCTTCCGCCGAGCCATGAACTAGATCCTCCGGATATGGCCCAAGCTCCGTCAGGAACCTAGTGGGGTCCATCAGTCGCCTGGGACGGAACCATATCTCTCCCCGCATAAAGATGTGGGGAGAGATAAATGGAAGCAATAATTCAGGCTTTGAATGGAAACATTTCTCTACTTAGAAAGAGGCCCAACTAAAATATAGAGGAGTATCTTGTAAAAAAATATCTGCTGTCTCTCCACAAACAGCAATTTCTCACAATGTTGTATTCAAGTGAAACACTTTTTCTTAATAGCAGCAGAATATTTAAATCTGAACAAAACAATTAGCTTTAATACTTACCCAGCCCCAAATAGCTATTCTATCCTTATCAACAAAGCTCATTTCAGAAAATAGCCTAAGAAAAAAAACAACAGAAAAATTCACATACTCAGAAAAATCTTATCTTATTCTTCTTTGCAACAACAACCTCCTTTCCCACTCCAACCTTGCTCCTTGGAGAATACGTGTATTAAAATGTAATACATAAATATTAATATTCAATACTTATTCCAAACAACTTTTTTTTCCTGTTTCACTTTTTTTTTAATAACTGGAGTACCAATAAAGAACAAAAGGAAGGAGAAAGAAGGCTACTGGGGTTAGAAATAGAAGAGAAATTAGTGTATTTGTGTGAATCAAATTTTCATTTTCAAACTGACATATGAATCTTAACCCGACTACCCATCAAAATTCATTTCTCTGAAAGTTACAGTCCAATTCATCAATCAAAAAAAGGAGGGAACATTAAGGAAAGGCCTGCGCAAAAATGTTTATATCATGCAAATACAGTAATTAACTATGTTATATGTTAACTGTTTGCAAAAACTGTGTATTAGGTTAAAAAAAAAGGTTTACTGTAAGTTTGGAAACTTTTTTTTTTTTTTAAAAAAAAACCCAAGCTTTAGATTAGTATAAGGAGAGGGTGATAAAAGTTAGTGAACAGAAAAATGAGAAATGAAGAAAAACCAAGGCTAAAAAATTCAGCAAGAAGGAGAATCATTGGGAGAAATCCAGTCAAGGTGTTAACCATCCTAACCAAGGCAATAAGGCACAAACATACTTGGCTGCTGAGATCTGATCTTCGACTTCATAGGTTCCCAGTCTTCGGTATATCGCATGCAAAATTTTATCTCCTTGGAAGCCGCTTCCCCTACCATCGAAGCTCGCCACAATAATCCCTTCGGAGCTTGCCAGATACGTAGACCAGTTGATCCGGAAGGCAGCATCTGCTTTCTGACTACAAGGCCCTGCATACCTGTGGAAAGAAAGTTGGCTGACTTGACCCAGGCTGTGCTCTATTTGTTCTGCATTTTCCAAATTCTTATATAAACAGGGACTTTGGTTGGAACAGAAAATGTCCAGCAGCCCCTTCTTCATCTGAGTTTGCCACAAACATTGTAATAATAAAACTGAGATTCAGGCCCATCAAATGTATCTTGATGGTAGGCTGGATTTTGTATTTTCTTATCATTGGTCTGGCTTTAGCTGTATTGAATGCTTATTTCACTATACACAAATATGGCTGGAAATTCAAAAGCAGCAATATAGACAGCAATTTAGGTTAAAATTAATACGTTCTAATAAGAATGGTATTTACAAAGAAGGCTCTAGATGGAGAAAATTTAACCAAAGCACAAAAATGATATGAAATGAGATTGAATCATATTATGTTTTTCTGGCGTAATCAGAACTCTGTGGTATTTTAACTTCCATTTAACTCTCTCCATTGAATTATTTCCATCATTGTCTTGTAAAATAATGAGATTTTTTTAAAAAAACTTCCTTCCTTTATAGTTGCTGTGGAACTTTGTTTAACTTAGAGCATATCCAATAGGAAGTCAGCAATATCCCCCCCCCCCTTCTCTCATGAAACACAGTGAGTAACTTTGGACCATCCTAATCTAATTTATTGTGGAGTTGAGGATAACCATGAAGCTCCTGGAAGAAATCTCAAATAACATTAAATGCTCAGGACTAAGTCCCGTCGATTTAAATTACTGCCCATAGAGATAGTTTCAATCTATATTTTCTACATTCCAACTCTCATTTCATCACCCTGGGCCTTTGTGCGAATACAGCAACACTGAGTTTAAGCTGCAAGGATTTGTTTTTGCTTCACTGCAGGAATGTCTCAATATCTCACACCTTTTCACTTTTTTCCATAATGGAAGGCATGGAATGCTCAATTATTCATTTTCCAAATATTGATTGGCATTGTGACATTTGCTAACAGACTACTGCCTTATCCAGAACATTCAAATGCCAATCAGGTCTTGCATCAAAGCCCAGCAAACATAATTAATAGCTTTTGAGGTGCTGCTTGAGAGTGCTGCTCTTGCCTGTAGCTACTGGGGCTCCTACAGCACTTACAGCCATGGACCACACAGTTGCTTGCTCAGTTCCTCACTGAATACTCTTAGTTGACAATATTAACATTTCTGGGATATATGAAGAGCAAACATTGTTAATCAGCTGCCCAATGATATCTCCCCAAATGGAAGTCCCTACGTTGATGCCAGACACAATGTTGATCAGGTGCAAGATGGCAGCTCTGTGACTCAGATCAGAAAAGCTTGTTCAGAATGAGGAGGCACAGCATCCTTTTCAAAGTATTAAAGCAGCTGCGTCCTGTAGAAGGCTTGCATGGATGCTTCAAAGCCTGTCCTTGGTGGTGCCTGTCCTTGGTGGTGTATGTACTCATGCAACGAAGAATCTGTACCTACATATACAGTTAATGTACAAACGCTATGGACAGCCTTCAAGGCAGTTGCCCTTCTGAAAGATGCAGCTGCTTTAATGCTTTGAGGATGCCTACTTTACTACTGTTAACAAAAGCTGCAAACTCCTCTTTCAATGTTTTTCGCTGCTCTACTCTTTAATAAAGTGATCAAGGGCAAAAATGAAGAGGTCTGTTTTTTTCAATAGATCTGAAGGCTAATTATACATCATCTGAAGAATGTACATAATTGAAAACAGATAATCTCTGAACCGTGGCCATGTTCATGTCCCCCTGCGTACTACCCTAAAATCCAAATGCTAATCTTCAATAAATTTAAACAACATACTAAGATCCCCTTTTGCTGTTCAGAATTTTAATAAGTCTTTGATCATTACAGCTAACTGAAATTTTTAATTAGTAAAATGATTAATAATTCTAATGATAATTATATAACATTATGTTTAAAATATGAACAGGACAAAGGGAAGTTAAATGCTTGCAACTACTGTATGCTACATTCCTTGCACAATCAATTTTCACCAAATACAGAATATTTGCATTTTATTTACTATAAAAAGCAAATTTCTGTAATTTGCAGATTACAGGAAGAAGCTAATTAATGCAAATCCTTTAATATGTGCAGAGGAGTGTGAGGGAGGAATAGCATCAACAGCATATGTTCAGGATCCAGGAAATGTGCCTTCTTTGTTATATTTCTTAAATTATATTTGCAGGGTCAGGTTCAGTAAAGAACGTATGTGTACGTGTACAGTAAAACTGGTTTATGTACGGTACAATTGTCGAATCCACATTTTCCTAATAGTAGCTATCCTTCGGCCATTGTTTTTATTTAACTGCAAACTGTACAGTAGTCCTAACCTGATTTATATACTGATTTATTTAAATAGGCTCAGCAACGTATGTTGAGATTTAACAGAAACATAGATAAGATAACCTTTATTGTCATTTTTTACTGTGAGCACACTGGCCCACATTAAAAATGAAATTCTGTTGCCTGCTCTCAAAAGGAAGTATATACTACCCATACACATTCATAACACACACACACACACACACACACACACACAATGAATGAAGAGGATGTATTGCTCAAGACCAGTTGCAGCATCCTGCAGTCCCATGATTGTGATTTGTGCCTTTTTTTCACAAATTCCTGGTTTCCAGGGGGAAAAGAAGCCCATTTGGGGGAATGGATTTATTTAATGGCCACATGATTTGCTTAATGATGTTTCACTTTATGGCTGTCATAAAAACAGTCATAAAATCAAGTCAGGTCACATGGTGTTCTGCTTAATGACTGCAACAACTGATGATGGAAATTCTAGCCTCAGTTGTGGTCATTAAGTGAGGACTATCTGTATCTCATTGGTTGGAACAATTTGAAGACAATGAAGGCAAGATTTTTGAGGGATTGTCAAAATATGTGGCATGATGCAATTGCCTTTGTGCCTGATGCATATATGTAAGAGTGAGGTTTGCCTTTTAACATCATTGTGACTTGTTCAGAACAGGGCAGCCTTAACGATCAGTGCAGTTTCTGAACAGCCACTAGATGGCACCAGTGAAACACAGAAAACTCTTTGCTGATCTTTAACAATGGTTTGGCTTTTTATAACCTATATCTGATGATCCTATTTCTGATAACTCTTTTCTATCTCATAAATTAATTGTCATCATGATAATTTGCAGAGCAACAGCCAAATCAAACTCTTCTGGTAAAGGCAATAAGTCTTGAAGCACCTTAAAGTCTTAAATGTTTGTCAATGAAATTGCTTAGAAATCTTTTTGTTGTTATACTGCCAGCTCTTTTTCTTCTAATCTTACTAGTGCAAAGCTGTTGCTTGTATTTATCTGATGACTCCATCACAGCCCTCTGAGAGAATATGAAACCAGATGCCAATAGGTTCCTCTTCTTCCTCAACAGTAATTTATTAGCAACAATGCCTTCTGGGTGGAAGAAATGGGCCATCAGCCCGCTGAATGATGGCTTGCATCTCCCTGAACTGTCTGCATCCAAGCTGGTTCTCAGGGGGACAATCTGTAGCACTTAGAACTGAGATCTAAGTAAACCAGTTTGGCTAAACCTGTCTTGCTTTTTAAACCTTTGTACAGCACCCACGAAGCATTAGGCAGATAATACATAACAATAAACATCACTGGTAACATGAGCATAAAGAAAGGTAAAAAGGTAGTTTGACTTACACATCAATGAGCAAGGGATACTTTTTGGACTCATCAAAATTAGGAGGCAATATCATCTGATACCAGTATGCTGAAAATAAGAAGAAAAACATGAAAGCAAACAAAAACATGAAATATGCATTAATTCTGCAGCCAAGAAATTAAAAGACGCTTGCTCCTGGGGAGGAAAGCTATGGCAAATCTAGACAGCATACTAAAAAGCAGAGACATCACCCTGCCAACAAAAGTGTGTATAGTCAAGGCCATGGTTTTCCCAGTTGCAATGTATGGCTGTGAAAGTTGGACCATAAGAAAGGCTGAGCGCCAAAGAATTGACACCTTTGAACTATGGTGCTGGAGAAGATTCCTGCGAGTCCCCTGGACTGCAAGGTGATCAAACCTGTCAGTCTTAGAGGAGATCAACCCTGACTGCTCTTTAGAAGGCCAGATCCTGAAGTTGAAACTCAAGTACTTTGGCCACCTAATGAGAAGGAAGGACTCACTGTCTTTTTCACTAAATAAAAAAAAAAAAAAGAGAAGGAAGGACTCACTGGAGAAGGGCCTAATGCTGGGAAAGATTGAGGGCAATAGAAGAAGGGGACGACAGAGAATGAGGTGGCTAGATGGAGTCACTGAAGCAGTAGGCATGAGCTTAAATGGGCTCCAGAAGATGGTAGAGGACAGGAAGGCCTGGAGGAACATTGTCCATGGGGTCGCGATGAGTCGGGCACGACTTCGCAACTAACAACAACAACAATGCATTAATAGTTATAAAGAACAGTTAGCTTGAACTAGGAAAGGCAGGGAGAGAGACAGGAACTGGAAAAGTTCTACAGCAAGAGTGTCAAACTGCTGGCCCGCCAGCCGATTTCATCATACCGAAGCCACACCCACCCCATTGCCGGCAATGCAAAGAGTCGCGATACATCACGACACGTCACATGACATGGCGAGTTTGACACCCATGTTCTACAGGATCAAAAGCTTGCACTACAGTAATAGGAAAAGACTTCCGCCTGCAAACTTTTGCTAGATAAAATTAATTGCTATGGTGTTAATTACAATAAAAGGAAAGGCTTTATGAAATCTTGAATGTTTGAACATCACTTCAACTAAAAATCCAGGGAAAACATGACCATAAAAAAATCCCCAAAGCACATTCAATAGTCAAATTAACCTCTGATACAATCTTACATCAGAACCAGCAACTGTGATTCATTTCAATTCCCCCAGTGAGCATGTGTGGACAGATCTTCATGGTGCAATAAGCTTGCTAATTCTATAGTAAGCCTTGCATTTGCATCTCAACTAGGATCAACTAGGAAAGAGGTATTAAGTACTTCATTTTCCAGAGGTTGTTGGAACAAATTTAGAAAGGCTGAATTTAGAAAGTGCTGAGGCTTATGAGAGATCCCAAAACAACAAAAAGCTACATTAGAAATAGGAGGAAGGCCAAAGAGATTGTAGATCTATTGTTATGAAAAATGAATTAGTAATGGATGATGCAGAGAAGGCAGAGCTTTTAAAGTCCTATGTTGAAATTATCTTTTCTCAGAAAGGAACAGGAATGAACTTATTCTCTCTTGTCCCAGAGGACTGGATCAGAACAAAGGGTTTAAACTACAGAAAACTGAATCAGACTAGACATCAAGAAACCCTTCCTGACAGTAGGAGCTGTCAGATGGTGGAGTGTCACAAGACATGGTTAGTTCTCCTTCGCTCAAGGTCTTCTGATGGAATTGTATGGTCATCTGTTAGAGATGCTGTACTTGATCTGTGGTCTCTTCCAGCTCTCAGATTCTATGATAATACATTAGACAATTAATGGACAATGATTGTGAAGGTTGAAATCTGTACACATTTCCATGCAAGGAAATGTCTTTGACCTCCATAACTTTCAGTGTTATACTCATTTATCATAGAAATCCTCTGAAAGAATTGGCTGCAGAAAAGTACAGTTACTCCACATTAATCAAGGCTCACAAATAGCGTAGCTGTTGCGGCAGCTGAATAAGGGGACTAGAATGAAAAACTAGACCAGGTGCTACTTCCCTCGCATCGATCAGGCAAATGGAAAACTACATACAGGTAGTCCTTGACTTATGGCCACAACTGAGCCCAAAATTTCTGTTGCTAAGCAAGCCAGTTGTTAAGTTAGCTTTGTTCCCTTTTAAGACCATTCTTACCACAGTTGTTAAGTGAATCACCACAATTGTTATGTTAATAACATGGTTGTTAAATGAATCTGGCTTCCCCAATGTCTTTGCTTGTCTGAAAGTCACAAAACATGACACATGATCCTGGGACACTACAACCATTATAAATACACGCCAGTTGCCAAGTGTCCAAATTTTGATCACATGATTATGGGGATGTTGCAATGGTCGTTAAGCATGAAAAGCAGTCATAAGACACTTTTTTTCAGCGCTGTTGTAACTTCAAACAGTCACTAAACGAATGGTTGATACTACTAATATTCCATTCAAATAAAACACTGCAAAATTAGCCAAAAACAAGTCACCTTTTGAGAACAATTTCAAATAGGCTTTCTCCAAATGCCAATTTCTCTTACAGCCAGTTTTGTGTTGCGTTATCACCTGGGAGGCACGGTGTAGTAGGGAGAAAGAAAGGGAAGCATCTCTTGAGGTCTTCCATCAGTTTGAAGGCAGCCCTGCGCTTTATACAGCATGAAAAAGGTCAGATCCAAATGCTGTTTGTTTCATACTTTATTCACTGATGTTTTAATGTTTCTCTTTTATTTTCTATTTTGAATGATTACTAAATTATATTTTATTTGGGGGAGTGATGTTTGTGTTTCTGTTTTTTTTTTAATATCAACAGAGGGTGCTATGACACTATTATTTTGGTTCATAGCCTCTCCCGCTGGTGAAAAAAATGATGCCTCTTTTTTGAACAAAGGAAAGAAGGAAGTTGCTTTTTCTCATTATTCCAAAGTGAATGGTGGGGGAGAAAGGTACCATCTTTTTTTTCTCATTAGTAACAGAAGCTATTAATTAAGAACAGAATTCTCTTTACTAAAGAAAACAACAACAACAGCAACACTGCAAAGAAGTTGCACCCTTCCAATAAATGGGGTGGCTGGCTGGCTGGAAAGATGCTATGGTTGAAGGCATGGATACTTGAAGAGAGTGAATAGACTGGGAGGAATCAGGAGGGACTGGGAAAAGATGATGTTTGAGGTGACAAGGACAAATTCCAGTAGAAAAAGAAGAAGCCAAGCTCCACACAAAGAGAGTTGATAAGAAAGAGACAAAAAGGAGGGAATCGCAATATTTTGGAATGGGAAGGAAGGAAGGAAGGAAGGATTACATTTTGTTTGGATGGCCTCTTGATAATATGCTGCATTCTTGTCAAATTGAGAAGGAAGGGAAAGGGAAAGGGAAAGGGAAAGGGAAGGATTGGTTTTTAGTAGTTAAGGCACCAGGCTAGAAAGTCCCACCTTAGCCATGAAAGCCAGCTGGGTGACTCTGGGCCAGTCACTCTCTCTCTCTCAGCCTTACTCATCTCTCAAGGTTCTTGTTATTGTGGGAAAAGAGGAACAGGAAGGTGTGTTGGATATGTTCACCATCTTGAGTTATTTGTAAAAAAAATGAAATAGAAGGAAGGAAGGAAGAAAGGAAGGAAGGAAGGAAGGAAGGAAGAAAGGAAGGAAGGAAGGAAAGAAGGAAAGAAGGAAGAAAGATTTGGAGATGGGTGAGTGAGACAACTTTCTAAGCACAACATTCAACTGCACTGCCAGGCGGGTCCACAGCCTCACTTTCTGCCCTTCTGAATTAAGGCAAATGTTTCAGAGCAACCATTATTCTTATGTGTTGCTGACTGTACTGACCTTCCCAGTCCAAAGTGCAAGCTGAAACTGATAGGTATCAGCATGACAATAATCAGAATTGCACTCAGGCTACAGATGTCACATATCCTGAATCAGCACACCTGAAATGGTTTACAGCCTCTAAAGTAGGAATTCATGGAGATAGCAAGAAAAAGATAATCCTGGTTACAGCAATGCTGGCTGAGCAAGCTGCTTGGTCTTTATTTACAATGTCTCATATTACAAATTCTTAAACCTAATGGCTCCTTTCCTGTTACGAATCACAGAAGAAAAAAAATTCTGAGGCACTGTTGATAATAATGAAGAGCTGCAAACATTCTTTTCATTCAAAATTATGGTTTCAAAAAGCTACGTAAATATACTGTTTTATTCAACTTTTAAAAATGATTTACTTCCTTTTGTTTCAACTTGCAAACTTACTTTGTCCATGCAGAGTAATATTTCTCAGTCTTTTGCAGGGCATCTGAATGTCTTTCAATACATTTTTCAACTTGTCGTTATCTTCTAGGGTCTTAATAGCTAGGATTAAAACAGGTATATTTGATAAGTTATAATCAAAGAATTAAAACAATTTGGAGGGCTGGTTTTAAAAATCAATTACTTAGAGGGCGGTGCTCATCTCTGCTTCTTAGTTGAGGGAGCCAGTGTTGTCCGAAGACATTTCCATGGTCATGTGGCCAACATGACTATACACCAAGATGCACGCAACCTTCCCACTGAAGTGGTACCTATTTAATCTACTTGCATTTGCATGCTTTCGAGTTGCTAGATCAGGGGTGTCAAACTGCCGGCCCGCAGGCCGGTTTCATCATACCGGAGCCGCACCCACCCCATTGCCGGCAATGACAAAATAGTCCCGATACGGCTCGCGGCGTCACGTGATGTCGCGAGTTTAACATGTCTGTGTTAGATGGTCAGGAACTGGGGCAAATAATGGGAGTTTATCCCATTTTGCGGCACTTGGGCCTCGAACCCGGGCTCTCAACTTTCCAGCTGACAAGCTCAACATCTTTAATCGCTAAGCCATTGTGCCTCCTATCTAGGACTTACTTCCTAGTAAGCATGCGTAAGAGATGATTGATGAAAAAAATGCCTCTGATTTCAAGCATTAATTACAAGCAAGGAAGGAAAAAGAAGAGCAAAAGACACACACTTAAATCAACAGAAAGAACAATCCAAATTCGTTTCCACAAATATATTTCTTTTCATACCAACTGGAGTGTTTCTCAACAATGCTGTAACATTCAAGAACTAAGTAGCACCAGCTCAAAAAATATGAGCTCAGCTGGCAACAATCTCAGCTTGTCAGAATTGCTGCACAAAGAAGGGATTTTTTTCTAAAAAAAATCACAGCCTCTTGTCCCAGATCCGTACCCTTTTGTCAGCTACTATTAGAAATTTGATCTTCTTGCAATATGTATACACAGACACATAGACACACATGTATCAAACTCTGTGTGTATCTCCCTGTATGATGGGAAAAATGAACTGTATGTTTTCTTCCTGTTTTATACACATACATACAAACTCTTATCATTTTTTTCTCATTGAGTTATATAAATTATAGTGACATATCAGATTGATGCCTTTAACACAACGGTTACGGCTTCTTAGTAATGAATCTCATTCTACCCCATGGATCTACTTCTAACTGATGTGCATTAGAAAAAAAAACCCAAGCTTTCTTAAACTGGTGCCCTGCAGACATGCTAGGCTAGAAGTCCCATTGTTTACAGCCAAACAGAAATTTGAGTTGCTGTCAGGTGTGATGGGAACTGAAGTCCAACACCTGTACGGCACCCAACTGGGGGTGGTCACTGAATTACATCACCAAAGTGTAATCTCATGCATTCATATCAGAAATAAAGCTAATTATGTACAATTGATCTTACTGCAAGATATGTATGGATAACATATTACAAACGCTAAATCACAAATATCCCAGAACAGACATGCATTCCCACTCTTCCAGAAGAGGAAAAATTTAAAATAAAATACCTTTGTCTGTAATGCTGTTTTGCAAGGTGAAGTAGGGCAGGTCAGGACCTGTTATTCGCAGAGTGTTAAAAAAAAATCCAATTAATTAAGCTAGCTTTTCACTGAAGTTAATTTTATTCCAGTTATTGCTATTTCTTTCTTTCTTTGTCAATGTGTTTTGATTGAGATGTTCTTATGTTTTGCATTTTATTCTGCATTTTCTTCCTTTGCAATTTTTATCAATGATTTAGTGGAAAGATTATTTAATGGGGTACTCATAATCCATAAATATATTTAATCCATAGATATATTTAAAATAAATGAATGAATAAAAAGTGCATTCAATTGAACCCACTAATACCAATACTAATTTTATGATTTTGGAATAAGCTGGTCACTAGTGTATCTTTTTTTTCTGCTCTGTACACAAAAATGCCCCTGTACACAAAAATGCTTTCTCTTCAACAAATTAATACTAATAGTAATATCAGCTAATAAGCTGGAAACTGGAGGGTGGGGTTTTTTTTGTCTTTCTGTTCTGACCAACCAAAAATCAGTTTTTTGTTCTTCACATCTGTTGTATGGATGTCCAAAGCACAGTGTAGTTGTTAGAACAAGGACCTCAAAATCCTGATCCAACGGCAACATATGGCCCATATTTTCTATCACCTCTGTCTTACTATTGCAAACAGAATAACAGAGATGGGAGGGACCTTAGAGGCCTTCTAGTCCAAGTCCCTGCTTAAGGCAGAGACCTTATACCAGGGGTAGGCAACCTTGGCTCATTTATGATTCGTGGACTTCAACTCCCAGCTATGCTGACTCAGGAATTCTGGGAGTTGAAGTCCACGAGTCATAAAAGAGCCAAGGTTGCCTACTCCTGCCCTATACCATTTCTGACAAATGGTATATCTGTTCTTAAAAATATCCAGTGGTGGAGCAACTTGCCAATCTTGATTGGCTGCTTATGGATCCTCCCTGTTAAGAAGGAAGTGTGACTGAGCTCATAGCCCTACACCGTGGTGCCATCACATCAGGAAGAAGGCGGTGTGGGTGTGGGTGTGGGAAATCCCTGCTGCCTTTAAACTTCCTCCCAGCACCAAGAGGAGAAAGAAGGACAGGCCAGCAAAGACAGCCTCCTTGCACTCTGCAGCTGTTCAGGTGGAAGAGAAAGGCTGCTTTGGGAAATGTGAGAAGCAACAATAGTAGCAGGGGCAGCAAATTCCAACAAATGTGGGTAGGAGAGGAACATGTCTCCCAATACAAGGGTGGGTGGGTGGAAAGTCATCTCCACCTATGTGTCAGGAACAAGAGTGCTCTCCTAATGCAACTTCTGCAGCTGCCCTCTGCTGCTAGTGACTGAGGTAAAGAAGCTGCCATATTCTCAGTATAGTTCTCCCTCCAGAGATCTCTGTGTTTGTGTGTGTGCGTGCTAGAACAGCAGCGGCCTATCACATTCTGGTATTACTCCCCCCACAGACATCTCAAAGAGTTTGTCCCTGCTTGCCTCTCTCCATAAACAATATTCCTACAAAGTATATGGGGATAGTCAATATCATTTTACTTCTTAATAGTAAATATTCAGGCATACTGGACTCTTTTACGGGCATAAATTCTACCAAATCGCAAATGATTAGATTCAACAGTTTTATGTTGTCATTCAACAAGGGCCAAACCAACTGCTTCTGTTCTGGTTAATGCTGCCAAATAAGCAACCCAAGTGGAATGGAAGAAAAGTAGCTCTGTTTTCGAGTAGGTCTTTTAAAAATAACTTTGTTTCATGATGCACTGTGATACCCTTCATTTTTAAACCAGTGGAGACTTTTTCATCAATATATAAGAAGAGCAGAATTGTGGCCCATCTTCTAGTTCTCATGATGATTCCAGTGGTAACCGGAAGTAGGGAGACCTAGCTTCAAACCTTCCCTTGGTCTTAAAGCTCACTGGGTGACTTTGGATCAATCCTTTTCTCTCAGCCCAATTTATATTATAAAGTTGTTCCTCTGAGGCTAGTGGTTTTTTAACAGCATCAGATGCCTTGACTTCTCAGAGTAAAAGCAAAAATAAAAAAGCAATTTTTTTTTTTAAAAAAAAACACACCAAATGGTGATGGCAATGACCCAGGTATCCCAGCTGAAAAAGTTTGTGCTTGTGGCCATCCAAACAACAATAGTTCTTTGAATTGTGGATTGGAGAAGCATCATGAAAATATTAGGATCTTAAGGATCAAGTTGCATTTTCTGTACGGATGGGAGTCTGCAGTACTTACCGTAACAATTCAATTTATAATATCTTGAATCTGTGCTGAAGGATACAGAGAAATACTGACATGCTTCCTCCTTTGAATTACAAGTGATACATATTTTTTTCAGGTCATTTTTTAAGTCCACTCTGCAAAAATGTGGGAAAGAGAAAGGCAGAAGAAATCAGTACTCTACTGCACATCATGAAGGCACACTACTATAAATACTTTTGATTTCAACAGGAGAATTTATCAGTTTTCTTTTCTTTGCATCCCTATGACGGTCAGGATAATTTTTACTTGTGTGTGCCAATGCTTCATGTTTTGTTTTGTTTTTTGTGCCAGCAATGTCATGGTTTACATCTTCAATTTTCTAAAGAGTTTTCTAACAATTCAATTTTATACCCAATTTTTGCTACTCTGAGGGTGGGTTGCTTTTTTTTTTTTTTTGCAAATTACAATGGACATTTTCTCTTTGCTTTCCTTCATATTTAATTCAGATTTGTCTTCTTTTTTTTCTTCAATTGCCTACTTTACCTGCAGTAAACCAAGGGCTCCAGTGTTTTAGTACTAAATATTGTCAATCAACATTATTCCATGGACCCATTATTTCATAGTTTTTCTTATCTAAATAGTTCAATTCAAGCTGTGTCCAATTTACTCCACCATCAGCATATTTGATTACTTGTATCACTCATCATTTATAACTTGTATTTCCGCAATTTAATTTTGAATTTAGAATTTTTATATCATTTTTTTATTAAAAATTTTTATTAATTTTTTCAAATAAAATATGAACAAATAATACAAATATGGTGCATTTCATTAGAAAAACAAGCAACTAAAAAGCCTATTCTGAAATAATCGGCATCCCCCCCCCGCATCCACACTCCCTCCACCTTCCTACCTACTTCCCTCTTCCTTCCTCCCCTCTTGACCACTACCTCTCCTCTTTCCACCTTCCCAACTATCCTACACATCCCATCACCTTCTTTTCCACCACCTCGGATGCAGTTTAGGGGTACTAGCCGATCATCTCCTCTTCTTAAAAACAAACATTTACATTTCATTTATAAATACACCAAATTTTTATAATTCTACCCCTTCATCCCCTTCCCCCTCCCCCCCCGGACTTCCCAGAACTGAGTACAGGGATAAATACATAACATCCCAAATCTAAAGTAAGCTATCCATTCATAATACAAACAAAATTTAACATACTTTAACTCTAACATACAATAATAAACTTAAAAATAATATATATACCGTATATATATAAATTATATTAAATATATAAAAATATTAGAAAAAAAAGATATTTATTCAAAAGCTATATGATAATTAATCACTTCATACTTTCTCTTCATATAATCTATCCATCTTCTCCACACCGAAATAAATTTTTCTTGAGATTGATCCTTCAAGTATGCGGAAATTTTTGAATTTCTATATCATTATCATCACCCTTGTATTAGGGTATTATTTGATTTTTATCCCACAGTGATTATTGTTTATGCTAATTCAGGCATGTCAAACTCGTGACGTCACGTGATGTCGTGCAACGTATCGGAGCTTTTTCTCCATTGCCGGCAATTTTGGGATGACACGTCCGGCCCGCGGGCTGGCAGTTTGACACCCCTGTGCTAACTCAAGGTGGTAAACAAACCTAATCTTCTTTCTTCCTCCTATTTTCCCCACAACAATAACCACGAAAGAGACTGACTGTCCCAAAGTCACCTAGCCAGCTTTCATGCATAAGGTGGGACTAAAACTCATAGTCTCCTGGTTCCTAAGCTAGTATTTTAAACACTAGAGAGAAAGTGAAGGTAGGCAATTCAAAAATGTGAAAAATAAAGATATATGCTATGTATGCTCTGTATAGCAGAACCATAATAAAAAAGCATCTTACTTATAAAGATGTCTTCCTCCTGGTCTACCTTCAAATTCATTACTAATAAAGTATCTGTGAAATAAGCAAATGGATTATTTGTGGATTAATACCTCATCCTGATAATCATTTAGTTTATTGTAATATAAATGGCCTAGGACAATAATACACAAGTAGCTATAAAAGATTAAATGGTTAAGTAATAAAGTGCAATTCTACATGAGAACTGGAAAATACATTATGTTGCAATGAAACTGGAAAAGACATTATGTTACCACAAAAAAGGGAAAGCATCTCATTAAGCAGAAAGTAGTAGGCAAAGGAGAAAGTTTATTGTGAATTTTTAATTTTGTAAGCCACTCCAAGTCATTGTGTATCAGTTGAGAGTGATACAAATGTGTTATATAAAGGAGAAACAAGTGCACCAATTATTTAGCAGACCATTTTCAGCACAGATCTCTAATTCTGACTATCAATTTTTTCCATTGAACCTATAGAGTACCTATAGAGAATATATTAGGTATTTAGCAGTTATAATAAACAAATATTAAATCAGAGGAATGTATTCAACAATTTTAATACGCTTTCCATGGAACATCTCATCAAGAGAAAATATAATAGGTGACTAACTTGTAGGGGAAAAAAACTGGTGAAACATTCCAGGATTTATTTCTTAAATAGCTACAATCTGTTGTTGACTTTATTTAGATTTGTATGCAATGGAGGGGGTGTGTGTTTAAGTATGTTTATGTTACATTATTGCATTTTATGCTTGCTTTGTATTACATCTATAGATTGTACCGTATATTTGTTATACTTATTTGATGATGCGGTGTTGCATTTCCTGATTGCATTGTAATAAAGAGAAAGTATTAACAGTGGGCCCTATGTAAGAAAAGCAGACAATGGGGGAAAGAGAATGGTATTTTCATAATCATGCATAAAAGACAATGTGCCTCACTGCCATTCTATTGCAGAATATTACTCATTGAGCATGGATTATTTTGACATATAGCAGTGTTTCTCAACCTTGACAATTTTAAGGCATGTGGACTTCAACTCCCAGAATTCCACAGCCAGCAATGCTGGCTGTGGAATTCTGGGAGTTGAAGTCCACATGCCTTAAAATTGTCAAGGTTGAGAAACACTGACATATAGCCTTCCAGTTCAACTAAAATTAGTGGCATTTGGGTCTTACTGAAATCTTAAAGCTTAAATTAGTAATGATTAACTTGTCACAGGGAATTCAGTGGGATGTAAAACAACTTCCTTAATGAGATTGGGAAAGAAGATTTATATCTCAAGAGTCACGAGATTTGGGCTTATCAGGAAGACATAAATCAAAGGAAAGGAAGGTCAGCACAATCTGAATAATAGGCAAGGGAGCATAACATTGCCATGCAAAATTTCTTATGCTTCTCATCCAGTCTCAGTTTTAATACGACAGACAAAAGCAGAACAAACAGAAAAAGCTATCTCTAGAAAGAGATGGTTTATGCATTTGTCACACAGGCACATATTCAAAAGTTATCAATGGATACTCACAGGCTGTTATTTGTTACGGCAGCTATACTGATTACTTCCCATTTTCCACTTGTAATAGGTTTAACTTTCTAAGTATAAAGAGTAGATAAAACATGAATCTCCATTAATGTAAGGTTACACATACATACACAAAACAATGTCTACGACAAACTCTGATAACTCCAAAATGATAATATGTATGTAATGACATTATCACAAAAAATGCTTTCCATTATGTCTTATGCAAGTACATAAGCCAGGGGTGTTAAACTGCCGGCCCGTAGGCCGGATGCATCATAGCGAAACCTATTGCCGGCAATGGCAAAAAAAGTCACGATACGTCGTGACATGTCACGTGACGTTGCGAGTTTGACACCCCTGACATAAGCCATGGCATTGAGTGATGACATCACACAGGTGTCATCATTTGTCTCTCTTTGCCCTCCCTTATGAACATCCATGCACAGAGATAAAGAAACATGCACAAATAATCATTACTTACTCCTGCGCTATCAGTGTAGTGAATATGTTTATATCCTTCTGAATCACTGATAATTCTGTAGTAGCTGATTTTATCAGAAGTAAAGTAAGGTTCAGATGGCTGAAACTGCGAAAAAGAAGAATAACATGTTTATAGATGTAATGGTTAATAAATATACTATTTCATAGGTTTATTAATTTTAACCTCTCAGAAAAATACACTGACTATTAGATTTTTGTTCAGGGATTAAAAATATATATTTTTTATTTCCCAAAGAACAAGTTATTCCTAAAGTTTTCAAAATAAATGAGACAAAAGAGATAGGTTTCTATTGTGGCATTGGCTGTTTTTATAGAAAGACTCTTCAGTATGAAACATTAGTGAATTGCAATTACATGGCTCTTATTTCTCTTTTCTTTCATGCACAGGAGGTCTTTAACAGTTTGTTTTTCTTTACTTTTTATTTTCTTTTGTTGTTTTGGTAATATAAGAAATGGAAGGTAATTAATTAAAAAGAAAATAATTTATGATTTGTTGACATATAGACTTTTGAATATTTACAAAGCAATAAATAATTTGAAAGAAGCAAAGAGATGCCAACATTCTAGCTCTGCCCAATTTCATCTTCTCAAATTCTGATACCTGAAAGTTCACAACCACTGAAATTTAATCGAAAGATTCAGCTCAACTGTTCTATACTGAGCATGCTTACTTATGTTCCTCTGCTGAGAAGAATGGCTTGTCCAGTAGCTTTTCTATTAACTGAATGTATCACTGATTTAATACTATTCTGCAATTCCACACATTTTGGAGAGTTGGATCAGTGATCTTCAGCCTTTTTTTTTTGACACAAGACCTAGTTGTTCAATATTTTTACATCTGCAGAAAGTTCACTGTACTACGCAAAGAAATTGTCACTTTTTCTAATTTTTAAATCGATACCGTTGTTACAATGGCTAGGTTTTGGTATTGTCAATCATTAATTATATTTATTAGTGTTAGATTTTAAGTCAAATTTTCTATATAATGTATTAACAAATTTCAAGGAAATGAATTTGTTATTCATAGAAACATATTTAAAAAAAAAAAAGAAAAAAGAAAAGAAAAAATATGTTTGATGTGGCATAAATAAGGCTATGTGAAAGATTTGGGATTTCAAACTTCCTCACACAGGTAGCTTCTTGATCTAGGCAACACTAAAAAGACCCTGCCAAAAGTCTTTTGCCTCTCAGTTACCAGTGCCACCATCTATCTTCTAAAACAGGGGTGCCCAACCCCCAGTCCATGGACCAGTACTGGGCCGTGGCATGCCAGAAACTGGTCCGCATAAACAAGCCAAGCCCCATCAGCGAGATGCAGGCAGCACACAAAACCACGCCCTGTCCGGCCAATGGAAAAACCTCTCTCCACGTAACCGGTCCCTGGTGCCCAAAAGGTTGGGGACCTCTATTCTAAAAGGTCCTTCACCTGTCACTCCCTTAACCATAATCTCTGAAGTATAGGCTCCATTGTCTTACAGCCATCTGATCAGTAAAAAGTAAAAAATTTCTAGAATGCAACATAAAAAGGTTTTCTAGAATAAACACATGACTAGGGTTTAGTCTTTTTCCTCCCCTTTGGAAGAAAGTTCAATTACAAATGAATTATTTGTAATTACAAATAATATATAAGTTTGAATAATAATAATAAATATATAATCAACAAAATCACATCATATTTTTAAAAAATGACTCAAAAATATATTTTTGATCTCACAAATGGGAAGATTTTTTCAAGGTGCATATCAACTAAGAAATAAATAAAGAAAAAAAAATCTTGAACTCAATCTGATATTGCGCAAAACGTCCAAATGTCCACTAAAATGGAAGTAAGAGAGAATGAGACTTTTAATATAGAAAGACAAAATAAATTAAATTCTAATACAATATCTATTGAGGGCAGTTCTCTATCTCGAAGAAATAACTTGAATCCTGAAACGAAGTCCTATTATTTTGTCCTTACATAATATCCCGCTTCTTAAGGTAATTCTAGTTGTTTATCAGAATATTCAAACTCAGACGTTCTTTGGCATTCAGAGTGGCGTGCAGGCTACAGGGTTAGATGGTGTTCGAAACAACATTAAAATAATTTCTCTCTTATTTTTCATTTCATTTAGCGCTTGATATTCTTTACCAAGAGAATAATTGTTAGGGTTTCAAGTTGATATGGTCACATGAAGACCTCTTTCTGCTTTCTTTTTAAAAAAGGTTATGAACTGTACTTAAACTGGCTCAACAAAATATGAATTGGGGAAATTAGTACTGCCGACAGCCACTGACATCTTCTTGTTCAACCAGAGTTGTAAATAAACTTCTCAATTGAAACTGGTTTTGTATTTGTCATCCTTTTGACACATCTATATCACATAGCTTGAATGGCTTAATCATCCATACAACAATCTTCAAATTGATTAGCTCACCAAACGGAGTCAGTGTGCCAATTCTTAGTGCATGTAATTTACCTTCAAGTGTCTCTATGTCAGCAGTTTCAAGTTTGTCTTTGAGAAAACTTTTAGGAATTGACTGATTTTTTTTCCTGGAAGACATTTTGCCTGAGGAAAACTATTTTGTTGATAAATGCAGAGAACATTTTTGCAATCAGTGTCACTATCTTACTTGAAGTTTAATCTCATTAAATATTCCAACTGAGTAAAAACCATCTTTTTTTCACGCTTCATAATTTACTGCAGACAACAAATTTATTTCAGTACAGTAGAACTCTGAATACCCATTTGAATAATTCCACAAAACATGTCAAGCAATTGCCTTTAAAAACCCATTAACATCCTCATAAAATCACCAGTGAACAAATTGCTCACTGTTATCTTCTCAGAGCTGTTGGAACAATAGTTCATTCTTGGAATTGGTTTTGTTCTTATTTATTGCATTCAGCAACAATATTTAGTGTGTCATATAAACTTAAACTTAAATACTTGGTAAAGAGATGAATTACAAGTGAATGAAAAATATGTTGGAACGCTTTTCTTCAAAAATGCCATACTATTATTGTTGCAATACATCTATCAGTATGTAGGGGGGGGCAATATACATATATGTGTTTTTGTTTTTTTTAATGCACATTTTAAAATGTTTTGTTTAGGGTTTTTTTGTCTTTCTAAAAAAAAATTAAGTTTTTTTCTTGTAAAGAATAAGCATTCTAGTATCCATTTCCATCAGCTGGCTAGTATTGATGGGAGTTGGAGAGATAGCTCAACGACACCAAGAGAGATCCATATCCATCCAAATTATTTTATTCCTGGCTCTACCCATTTTTTAATCTATCTCAATCTAATTTTCAGGGAAAGTTAAAACAAAGGAGGTTCCAGATAATAAGTCTTATAGAGTAATGAGATACCTTATACTTTCTTGCTGCAACCGACTTATTTGAACATATAAACCAGGGGTCTTCAAACTTGGCCCTTTTATGACTTGTGGGCTTCAACTCCAAGAATTCCTCAGCCAGGCACGCTGGCTGAGGAATTCTGGGAGTTGAAGTCCACAAGTCATAAAAGGGCCAGGTTTGAAGACCCCTGATATAAACCATAGTGGAACAAGCATGACAATAATAATGTTAACCTATTCTTTTCTATTCTTATAGTAGATTTATATTCCTCCATTTTTTCTTTTCTTTCTTTTTGCTTAACTGTTCACACCACACACAATCTGCTTATTATGTTGCTTCCTGAGATTTTATCATGTAGAGCTAAAATGTGTTAGGTATATTAAGGTCTTTCTTTTCTGATTAGGCTTGACAGCAGAAGATACTAACTTCCATTATTTTTGCAGGGCAGATCTATATTTGATGCTTTTTTAAAAAAAAATCATGACTCTTTTAAGCAAACGAGGAAAGAAAAAAAGTATTATTCTTATATATAGATCTAGTGATGTTATTGTACAACTCCTTGTTCCTATAAACTTGTTCCCCTTTTAGGAACAGAACCTGGCAATCTACTGACCATATAGTAGATTTACAACTGTTCATTTTACAACCATTTTTTTAGTGACCATTCAAAGTTACAACAGCACTGAAATAAGTGACTTATGACTCGTTTCACACTTACAACCGTTGCGGCATTCCCATGGTCACATGATCAAAATTCAGGTGCTTGGCAACTGGCATGTATTTATGACAGTTGCACTGTCCTGTGTGTCATGTTTTCACCATCTGTTACTTTCCCAGCTGGTTTCCGACAAGCAAAGTCAATGGGGGAAACCACAACTGAGCCCAAAATTTCTGTTGCTAAGCAAGAGTGTTGTTAAGTAGGTCTTGCCCCATTTTATGACTTTTCTTGCCACAGTTGTTAAGTTAATCACGGCATTGTTACGTTTGTAACATGGTTGTTAAGTGAATCTGGCTTCCCCATTAATTTGGTTTGTCAGAAAGGTGAATCGCCTGGCCTTGGGACACTGCAACCGTCATAAATACATGCCAGTTGCCAAGCATCTGAATTTTGATCAGATGACCACGGGGATGTTGCAGTGGTCATGAGCGTGAAAAACGTTCATAAGTCACTTTTTTTTTAATAATAATAATAATGATGATGATGATAAAGTTGGAAGGGACCTCGGAGGTCATCTAGTCCAACCTCCTGCTCAGGCAGGAAACCCTATACCATTTCGGACAAATGGCTGTCCAGTCTCTCCTTAAAAACTTCCAGTGTTGGAGCATTCACTGCTTCTGGAGGCAGGTTGTTCCACTGGTTAATTGTTCTAACTGTCAGGAAGTTTCTCCTTAGTTCTAGGTTGCTTCTCTCCTTGATTAGTTTCCATCCCTTGCTTCTCGTCCTGCCTTCAGGCGCCTTGGAGAATAGCTTGACTCCCTCTTCCCTGTGGCAGCCCCTGAGATATTGGAACACTGCTATCATGTCCCCCCTCGTCCTTCTCTTCATTAAACTAGACATACCCAATTCCAACAGCCGTTCCTTATATGTTTTAGTCTCCAGTCCCCTAATCCCCAAAATGTGAAATACTACTAGTTATAGGCATTAAATATGAAAACAGCAGGTTCCACTTAATATATTGATACAATTTACAAGTTTTAACCAAATATGCCAACCACCAAAAGATAACCTTAAAGATGAAATCAGAAATATCAAAGTTTGCTAAGCTGAATTCCATCGGAGAAGAACAAATTGCCAATGTCAGGATGAATATCCACATCGGCAAATAATAATTTGCATTAATTTCATTAACATGACGTCCCAGCAATAGTTCTATTTTTCTAACGATACTATAAATGGGTATGATGATATCCCATGAAAAATTGAGTTGCTATGAAATTTCACCTTTTTGTGTCCTCTTGTAACAACTGATAAAAACTAGCCATAACATGACATCATCTTGGACAATGTTTAGTTCTTTGCCTACTGCTCGAAGAGAATGAGGAAAGACTGCAATGACATGATATCACACATCCTTTTAAAATATTAGGGATTACAGGATAGAAATGTGAGAGAGACGTAGGTCCCATATTATACCTACAAAAAAGACTTTGCTATAGTCTTAATTAAAAAGTTGAGAAACCAGTGTATTTCTCATATTGGGGGGTGGGACTATAATTGCAATTCTAAATGGCCTTGGAAAAAATCCAAAACTTTTCACTTGGAAAAAAAATAGTTATTAAGAAGAGCTAACTTTCTATCTGTATATTAAACTATATATTACAAAGCAGTAACTTACACTATTGTCCAGGTAGTTTGTTGGCAAGTGCTTTTAATCACTTATTCAACTAATCAACCAGCTGTTTTTCCTGCCCTGAAACTCAAATATACACCCTTTTCTAATGTTGTTCCAAGCTTGTCTTTATCTCACTAATACGGGGCTGGAACCTGGCAAGGAAGGAAAGGATTTAGATGTGATAAAAAACAGCTAGCAGGTACAATGAAATGGTTCCTTTCCTCACGGTAAGGTATCTTTTTAGCCATGTTCTCTCTGTAGGAAAGGATGCTTGGCCACCATGCAACCTGTAAGTTGATCCTTAAATCACTGAACTTACTCTGCCAACCCAGCCAGTTTTACTTTCTTCAAGATGCTCCCTTTCCTGAAAAAAAGAGAAAGATTTTCATTGTTTTAATAACCGCTATCTGTTAATTAGCTCTTCTCTCTTTCAATGCCAATATTTACAGAATTTTCTGTACATTGATGCCTTTATTTAATTGATCGATTGATTCTCTACTTAGTTCCCAAGACTCAGGGAATTACAACACAGAAACAAAAACAGTAAGGACATAAAATCTACCCAAATAAATATTAGCAACCCAATTATCTTAAAATCTTAAAAACAGCATTGTAAAAGACAATCACCACCAAATGCCTGTTTTAAACAGAGTCATCAGTTTTGCATGCATGGACCATTAGTTACAAGAAGAAGGCAATTCCTTCAGTAGACAGGAAAAAGCTATGTATGGTTTTTAAAGTTGAAACTAACACTCTGAATTCAACTCAGAAATCTATTCGTATCCAATGAAGCAACTAGTGAATCAGGGTTATGGCAGGGCTTACCTGCTAATATCCTGGCCACTACCAATCACAGTTTCCAAGCTATATTCAAAAACAGGCCCATGCAGAGCATGTCTAGGGGATGAGGATGAGAGTCTCTGCTGTCAGGGCTTCATGGTCCAGGTAAGGCTACACTGGCAACCAGCCTAGGTTGCTGATTACTGTGGAAATCTGCCTCTAGAAGAGAATATTTGTAGCTCAGGGCTGAACTGTGGGGTTCTTGATGCTTTCTGAGCTTGGTTGTTTTCTTGCAGGTATTTCACTAGTAGGTATCATCAGGTAGTAACCGTGATTATATTAGCTAGTTGGGTAATGAAACATCTGCAAGAAAACAATGAAGCTCAGAGAGCACTAAGGACCCCTCAAATCTGCCTCTCCCATTCCTAAATCACACAATGTTTCCCCAAGCATCCCTCCACCAACTCCATTATTTATCCCATCTACCAAGCCTTGCCCACTAACAACCAGAAGGATGCCATGGTCTGCTTGCACTGTTGAAGCAATCTTCACCCTTCAACCTCTACAATCCATCTCCACTGTACCTTTGGGCAGTGCCATGCGCTGCTATAGTCACAGATGGTGAGCACAGAAAAGTTTTGAATCCTTCTCAGCCACTGCACGCAAATTCTTTCATCAGTCACCCACGTTACAGCACTCAAGTAGTGGTCCCTGGAGGTTAAAAACAAAGAGACTGCTCATCATCTGTCTGTATAGGTTCACTTGAATTCTATACCTAAATGTTTATCATTTATATGCCATTCAACGTTCAACATGCTATTACTGTTACAATATGTATTATACAGGTAGTCCTCGACTTGCAGTAGTTCATTTAGTGACCCTTCCAAGTTACAACAGCACAGAAAAAAGTGACATGACCATTTTTCACACTTATGACTGTTGCAAAATCCCCATAGTCACCTAATCAAAATTCAGATGCTTGGCAATTGTTTCATATTTATGACGACTGCAGTGTCCTGGGGACGGGTGATCAGCTCTTGCGATCTTCTGACAAGCAACGCCAATGGGGAAGCCAGATTCATTTAACAACTGTGTTACTAACTTAACACCTGCAGTGATTCATTTAACCACTGCGGTAAGAAAGGTAGTAAAATGGGGCAAAGCTCACTTAACAAATATTTCACTTAGCGACATAATTTTTGGGCTTAATTGTGGTCGTAACCTGAGGACTACCTGTACAAATAAAATTCAAATTTTAGTTCTATAGAATAGAACTGTACTACAGATTTTGGAAACATTCCATGACTAGAAACGGAGGATCACAGGCTAGAACAAGATAAGATAAAGAATATAAACTAAGAACTAATGCCACGAATCACAGAATATAAAAGATGGAAGTGTGTCTTGGAAAACTGAGATTTATCTGCAAATAATTCTTTTGACTTCTTTCAGCCTAGCTAATAGACACGAAGGGTCCTCCCTCTCTTCCTGTGCACGTGTACATGTATGTGTGTATGTATATGAGAAAGAGAGAGTATGTTTATTTTAGTATTTGTATATGTGTCTCTGTGTTTGCAGAATACCTTTAAATATAGAAGCTGATGTGGCTCATCCTGGCTTATGTAGAGTTCTGACATTGCCTATAATATCCTTTATATTTTACAACACCAAATATGCACATACCCAAATTATGTTACTACGATATAAAAAAAGTTTTACAGTGTTTTAGTTTGGGCAATTATATGTATATCCTACTATTTGCAACCCAGAATCTTCTTGGAGTTGGGCAGTTTTAATAAATATGATTAAAAAAAAGAATGACTGATCCAGCTGAATATATATTGAAAAAAAGTCAAGTATTAATAAATTACAGAATCCACAGGATTTTTAATGCAATAAATGAATGTTTTTTAAAATCTTATATTATTATTCAATAATTATAAAATAATAACAATAATAATCTACAACACTCACCAGAACAAAGCATATTACTTGGACTTACCCTGATATTATACTAGATGGTGCAACAATTTCCGAGATATTTTTTAAGGAAAGGGATAGAATATCCAAAACAAATAGTCTTATTGTTGGATTTCTAGCACCTGCCTGGATAAAATTAAAACATCGTAAAACAGATTCTGTCCAAATGGCAATGTTAATTAGAAAATTACAAAGTAATTAGCTTTTAAAGCTCAACATGAAATATGAGAAAATTATGTATATATAGTTTTAAAAAAATAATTTGTGTTTTATAGAGGTTCATTGCTAAAAAATCTGAAAGCTATACTAAAGATTTAGTTCAATACATATAAAAATAATGTAATTTTTCTATGTCTGTAAAAACAGTCAGTTCAGGAGATGTTATGATCACTGACATTTAGTGAACAGTTATTCTTTTAGAGATCAGTGTAACTCCTCATCACATGACTTAGTAAACATTTCTATTATAGAAGACAATTTTCTATTTTCTAGTAAGACTAAAAACACACATGGTCCTCTGAAGATGCTGCACAATTATCTTCTTAATCATCCTCCTCAAAAAGGATATTGGGCAAAAATTGTCCAGTGTTGATCGGTTCCGTAAGGGGTAAAGGGACAACCCCCTCACTCAAAGAAAAATTCACCACTATTAGGATCACTCACATGGCATATCCCAGGAGAGGCACAGATCTAAAAAGGCTTAGCTCATGCCCGTGTCAACTTTCTGATGACTAGCAGGTTCCAACCATTCCCAGATAACTGGGCAAGATTCACCCTAGGCATTTCCTCTGGACCTGCAAGAAGGCTAGCGTCAAACTGCAAGTGAATCTAAGATGGTGAGCAAATTCCTTCACCCATCCCTGCCAAAGTTTCCTTGCGCCCCCGTACACAAGAGGTAACCAGGGGATGAAATAGGGCTGCAGGTGGCAATCTGCAGATGCATTAAGAGTGTAAAAATACTGCTGCTTTGCCACCTTACTGCCACACGATAGCCCTTAATAGTGGCTCTAGCCCATGTTCAGTCAAGTTCATACTTTGTTGAGTGTAGTGTCACTCTAGATGTTTCCTCTCCCATTTCATCTCCCTCAACTTCTCTGTAAAATACAGGGAATGCAATCCAAACCAAAGTCTCAGCTGCCCCCTTATTCGAAGCAACAACCAAGATTTCAGATCAACCATCCAGCAGACCAGGAGGGACAACTCTAGGCTCCCTCTGAAACTTCTCCAGCTCCATCAGTTGCCGGGGGGGGGGGGAACCAATGTAATAAGTCCAGACTCCTTGCAGTGGATAGCGGCACCAGAGAGTCTTATGATAATTAGGTCATGATCTGACCATGACAAGGGGGACACCAACAGCTCTGTTTGTACTTTCTATTGAAAAGTATGTTGTGTCCCCAAATCTAATTGAAGCACTGATCAGGGGAATGATTAATCATCTTCCTCCTACATTAAAATTCAATGAAAATTCCTTTCAGAACTACTCTTGATCTTTGATCAACAACTGTTCCCTCTTGGAACAAACCATAGCTTTAATCTTGATGATGGAAGCAATCTCATCAGGACCAAGTGAATCAATCACAAGCATGCATAGAAACTAATTTAATTTTGGCCTGTAACAATGTTATTGACTTTCTGGCTTCCAGAAATAACTTTACGATATGTCAAACATTTTCAGTTACATGATTCTGAGAAATAAAGAGAGCAACATATGTCCAGATTCATGCCCCATTAGGGATTTTAAGAAATTCCATCAAAGATTCTGCTGAAAGTGAACATGGGTGACCTACTTCAGAAGTCCCATGCCAAGGAGACTGACAGCAGGAAGCCATTACTATTCATTCTACTCCAGAAAAGAAGTTACATTTACTTTCTAAAATGCATGACAAGCTGGGACATTTTTCCCACTTTGCTGAAGCACTGAAAATCCTACCACGCTTAAAAAATTACTACACTCTCTATATTGAGGCTTCTTCCCCATCACTTCCTGGACTAGCTATGGAATATTACAGCCATGTGAACAGTCTATGGAGCATCAGAAAAAACAGCCTCTGGAAAGACCCTGGAAGTATTGAGAACATATCAGTTTCTAAAGTTTGACAACACTAAAACCAAGTATAGATCCACTGCACACATTTTTTTTTTAAAAAAAACCAGAACAATTCACTTCTGCCCTGGCAAATATATCAGCCTGGAAATCTGTCCTCCAAAACAGAAATGAATGTAAGCTAGCCCACTCATCCCTTTTCATGGAAGAGCTAATAGTCCTTAGTCCCTTATTTGCCATGCAACTCGTGAGCTGAAGTGTTCCTTTTTCCATTGATCATCTAAGTGCTCTTCAACAAATCATTTTAGAAACTTAAATATTCCACAGCCTTCAACTGCTTTCATTTCCTGTTTCCCTAGAGATAATACAATACTTCAGAGCTGCCAGATGCTATTGACTTAAGTCACAGTAATCACAGCAAGCTGTTGAGGAGAGACAGACAATATTTTTGTTAACAGCAAATGATTAAATGTGACTATTCTCTTAATCAAACCACTCAACAACTATGTTTAATAAATAACACAGACCTTAGGATATGGGATTTTAATGGTCTTTGGATATTGCAGTGTATCTTCTGAATAAAACGAATACTCCATAACAGGAACCTCCGTGTCATTAATCTCTGCAAACGCCAAAAAACTGCCATTTGGAGACCACCACAGAGCAGAATGAGTGCCAAACATTTCCTCTGAAAAAGATGCAAATGTGTTCTTTTGAAGCAATAGTTGCTAAGATGGCTTTTTCCTCTGAAACATTGTTCATAATAACTTGTAAGTATAATTTCAGATGGAACTTCAGTTCCTGAAATTCAGCTTACTTGCAATGTTTTGCAACCAAAACAGTAAGTCAACTCTCAGAAATGCCTTTTTATAGAAATATGGCGCTATAGAAATATTCTGTTATAAAAAATCTGGCTTTAATAATGATGCAAATTCCAGTATTTTGATTTATCTTAGATTTCAATATTATGGATAATTGTTTCTTGTTTATACTATAACATTTTCAAATGTATCGTCTATAATGAACAATAATTAAATGCAAAGAAACATAACTTTCCAATTATGTACCCAAACTTAATATTCATCTGGAAGAAAATATACAAGTACAAATTAAACATTCACTGAATATTTTATGTCCCAAAAATGCACTTTAATAAGTGCAATTACTATGGGCGATTTGAGGTGCATTTGAGATGATAATAAAAATATAAATGTTGAAGAGTTCCCACTTTCTTTATGAAGAGAAGTATGTTCATACAGCATGCCCTGGAAATTTAAATAAAAAAGGGGTAATCATCTGGCGGCAATACAAAAAGAACACAAGCTCTGATTTCTATGGTACTTATATCATAGGGGCAGTATTGGGGTTTTCTTATATTTCCCCTCCTGGACAATTGTGGGGAGAACATTAAATCAAGCCAGATAAAGCTCTCCTGAATTTAGGAACTGGGATATAAGTTTAGGCACTAAACTTTGTTTATCTGCAATTATATTAGGAGAGAAAGCAGCAATTTCTACATGACCTTCTATATCTAAGATCCTTTGCCTTCGTATGGATCTAACCTGATCTAACTCTTAAGGTTAAGATGGCATCACTGGAGAAATCATAGTGGCTCAGTTTCTTTGGGACTGCTGTTTCCCAGGAAGGTTTGTAGTTGTCTGCCGATATTACATGGGTCAATCCACTAGGGTTGTGGTGTAGTTTTAAGCAGTAGATAAAGATATTGATCAGAGAATAGATTCAAGTTTACTGACTCCTATTTCTCACTGAAGTACTGATTTGGAATACAGCAGGTAACCTGGAAGATACTTAGAAATTTTGTTTGAATCCTTTCTGTGGTGATCATGCTATTTGGTCCTATTTGAGCCCTGTATAGCAACTGTGCTTGGACTATAGCTAAAAACAACTTAATTGCAGCAGAGGAACTTGCTCCTCTGGAAAAATAATAAGTTTGTAAACTGAGGCAGATCTCTGTTCACTGTGGGATACATA
>NW_015388093.1:291948-307189 GCF_001527695.2 Protobothrops mucrosquamatus | reverse complement strand
GTAGAGACGCACACACAACTCTACTGAAGCCCCTTTCCAGCAAAGCACTTAATATATTGTAATCAGAAGCATATCTGTGATGGTAACTATATGACCCATGGAATTCAAGGCTAGTAATCATAGCAACTCAAGCTTGCTATAATGGCTTTAGCTGTACTAAGGACAGAAGCTCAAGAGAAATATCTTGATTGAAGAGTAACAGTTATGGAAGATTATCTACAGAACAGCTCCCCGTATTCTTAAAGAGTGAATGTATATTAAAACAGCTGTCCAGTATATATATATTTGTTTGCATGAGTTGCTATGCAAGCAAGGAATAATTCTTAGGATCATCTTGCATCTTGTCACAATAGTGTGAAGGTAATTAAGTAGCTTTATGCATTTTTATATGCATGCTGCCACAGTTTTATGACTGCTGCAGCATGCTCCAATTTGCAGACCACCTCATTTGTAGTGGCATCATAAGATGAATGGAAAGTAAACATCCCGTGTGCACGGTCTCAATAGACTTATTCTAAGACTAATTCACAGTTAATTAGATGTTTCAAAAAAAACCACAAGAAAATGTCACTTTGGATGTCCACATATATATATATTACAGCCTTCTTGGAAATTTTAAATTACAAAGAGAAAGTTATGAAGAGAACAGGAAATATTATTAAATGGTTAACACTGTTTGGTAATAGTTGATATTATTGAGAATCTAGTAGTCATCCATTAGTGAGAAGCCCAAAGAAAGTATGGCTAAAAACAAAGACAATGTAGATGTTGTCCTCGAAAGACTCTTTCCTGTAACATTTAATGCACACACATATATTTATCTTGCTATAATCTATGCTCAGATTCTGAACAAGAAGACTGGATCAGTCTTAAAATATACTTTTAGATTCTTTGGCAAGTATGAGTAGGTCAGTTTATTACTAGCAGTAAATGGACAATCATGATGGATACAGATTACCTTGCCATTAAAATGATGCATCCATATTTAAATCTGGAATGCTTGTAGGCAAGCAAAAAAAAAGGGACTAATTGAGTTCTCAAATTTAACGACATATTGCTATGCAGCAAAATTAATGTATGATTATAATCATATCGTAAATGTTAGCATTGAAACTAACAGATATTGAAATTCTCTTCAAGGCTGTATTGGGATTTAAAAAAATAAAATTTGGCTTCCAACCTCTTTCTGTTAACATCAACATTTCATATGGAAGTTCTGAAAATTCTGAGAAATACATACATTTGAAAAATACATAAGATTTGATTCAAAGTAACCCTTCTGAGAATAGAAGGGTTCTTTTCATTTCTGGAGAGAAATCTGTGAATCTGCTACTAGAAGAAATTAGGGAGGTGATTCTCCTTCTTCCCCGAAGACCTACTCTCTCCTTGCAATCATATACTACTCTTGAAAGCCTACCAATCCTTTGGAATTTGGAAGAGAGGGGGCAAATTGGTGAAAATGGTACCTCCTTCCATTTCCACCCAAAGAACAATTTCCGTAGGTAAAATGCTACTGAATAAGAACCTTAGATCAAGTTATATTATTACAATCAAACTATTATGCAATTCCTTTGAATAAAAAAAAAATCCTCCACAACTTGTGTGAATTACTCAGATGAAAGCTCTTCAATAATGTCAAACAATTCATTGTTATCCACTGAAAAAGCTGATTAACAGAAGCTATTCATAGCAGCTAAACACAACTGGTTCCAAAAAGAAAGTTATAAAATCGTCTTTTCCCCAACCCCAATTTTGCAAGAGGAGGTTTTTATTTCACAAATCCAATTGTAACAAATATTAGATTTCAATAGAATATGGAAACATATTTTTTTTCGTACTTGGATGGCCAGACCGAGAACACCATTTTAAAGACTGGACTTAGATGTCCATTTACACATCATAATCCAGATTTTCAACATGATAAATAAAAGTCTGAAGCTGTCCTAAATGCCTGAAAAATAGATGTTGTTTCATTTAGCTACAGTCTAGCTGTAGTCTAGCAGGTTGAAATTATTGGTATTGACATCTTCTTATTCAACCACACAGTACTTCTCTTTCTCCAAAGCCAGGATTATATTCTCTTCATGCATCAGCAGAGCTGAAATGAGATGAATGGGACAGTCTCTCAAAAGAGAGTTATTTTTTGCATTTTCCCCCACCTCCCAACTCTTAAGAGCAAGGATGTGCCCAGTGGACGCTCTGCTCATGCAATATATCAAAGCCACACACTCTATGAGAGCCAGGGCTATTCCCCATTCTTCTGATAGAAAAAAACAACTGTAAGGCAACGCCATCTGTATGGCTAGCACAAGCAAATCTGGAGGAAAAAGGTACCTGCCTTTTCCAGGGACACTTCCCAGGCTTCCAGTTGTGTGCTACAGCACTGAACCAGGAGCGCAGGTGGCTGCCATGAGGGTGTGCCCTAGGAAATAACTGTTTAGCAAGTAAGGCACCTCATAATTTTTTCCCAGCTGTGTGTAAATCTTACAAATTCCATCTCTCTAATGTCTGACATTTAAGGGAAAGGGAGCTGATAACAAAAGTATTTGGAACAACTTTAAATGCTTATTTTATTGTAGCATTAAGTCTTTTGTCAGAAGAACCTATTTCTTAAGAGTCAACTTTTGTGATAGAACCAGACTTGTTTGCTGCCTGAGGTTACCCACTGTCCATTTCCCACTTGAATAAAAAGCACAGCATCCAAAATTAGTTAAGTCATTTAAAGTAGACCCCAAAGGCAGAAAAATGCTCTACCCTTAAAAATATGGTAACAAATGAATTCTTGCTTCCTTGCTTTCATGACATCTTACATCAACTGCCCGAGGCACCCGTAACAACTCTCCCAAAGTACACACATAAATAGTTTAGGAGCAAAGTGGTAACATGGCTCTTTTTAGATGTGATATGTTGAACAGTATATCATTTTTTTTGTTTCTTTTGGCAACGTGGCAAGCAGTGAGTCAAAACAGAAAGATCAACAGGGAAGATTGAAAGCCCAGTAGAAGGTCTGGGGAAAATATCTATTAGTTGTATGACAGATTTTAGATCAAGACTAATAGATTAAATTATATTAAACTTGATCATAGTATCTGCATAGTATCTAGAAAACATGTATTTAGGGCCAGTTTATATTACCCAGCTAGTATGATGATGAGTACCAGGAGAAATGATAAAATGCCATCAAAGAAAGCAAGTTCAAGAGTTATTGAATAGGGAACACATTTCTAGGCACATGAAAATACAGATGTGGCTTGTTACTCATTGAAAAATCCAAGCTTTCCACCACATATTATTTAGCACTGAAAGCTTTCTGGGCACTCATTCATTCATGCTACTTTTCAATAATGTAATAAATACACCACGATAGTGCATAGTGAACAATCATGAGAGCTCTCTGGCAACAAACAAAATCAATCCCAACCATTTGTCCCACATATTCATCATGCTAGTAATTTAACTGTGTAACATCCTCTTAAATCTCAGTACAGCCTGACAGTTAAAACACTCACTTCTCTTCATGAATAGAAGCATTATTGACAAAAGGAATTTCTTCCTTGTCTGTCTTCCCCAGGATCAGATTTTGTTTCTCCAAGTTTATCACACACTAAGAAATAAAGATGAATAAATTAAAATACATTAGAAAATAATTAAAATTACTTGAGTAAAAAGGATAAGGATGTGCAAAAGGAAGAAGACCAAGAAAAGAGAAGTTTACCTTCAAATATTTCAGTGTTTGTAATCCCAGAGAGAAGCTTTTCTCATTATCTTCTGAAAAAAAAAATACAAAAACTATTCAGATAGATGCATTTTAAAAAAGAGCTTTATAGGAGCTCTGTTGCTATCAAGCACATTAAGGATATAATGTGATATTGTTACTTTTCTCAATTCCTCCTCTCCACTGGATGTCCTGAACATCTTGTAGAAGTGCCGTCCGAGTACCACCGAAACAGTGGCAGTTTTGTAATTTTTAATTCTCCAAATTTTGAAAAAAAAAATAATCTTAGAATTTTCCAGAACAAAAAAAGTGACAAAACTATCATGTTTCATTATCAATCGCATATTTGACTCACTAGCTATGTCCTTGTGATCCTTGGAAGTTAAAATACAATATAAACTGAAAATGTGTTCTCCACCTGCAACAGATTGCTTCTACTATAATACATATCTGTGGAACATGCATGTTCCACTACTATCAAACAAAATTTTGTGTTGCAAAATACTATACAACCAATATAATCAGGAGTTATTGTTATTAAAATCCACAGGCTACCCAATCCTAGAACTCTGGGCAACTTACAGTTTAAAAGACAGAAAACAGTAAGGAATAAAAAATATAGTACATAGAGGCAAACTGCACTCTATGTACTATAAAACACAACCAACAGAGATCCACAACCACCCGTAGGCCTGAGAGAACAGCTACTTTTTAAAAGATTTCCAGAACATCATCTGGGTGAAAACTACACAAATCTCGGGGGGGGGGGCATAATTCCAGAGGGCAATTATGGGGGTGGGAGATGGGGAGAAATTGGTTTATTATTCATGGTTCTAAAAATTTACTGGTGAAAGACTTGGTTATATGCAATGTGTCTATAAACACTTACCAGCCACAACAACTGCAGAACAATCTACATGGACAGTCCCCATTATAAGAGGCAGATGTTCCAGATGTCCAATCGCTTTCATATTATGTGGCAATGAAATCTTCTCACCTTCTGCTTTGCAGGTTTTCATATGCTCTTTTAACCTGAAGATGGAAATAAAACAACTGTGCTAATATCAGAAGTAAGTTCATTTTAGGGAGAAGGTGTGATGGAATGTGTACTTAGAGGAGCAGTGGGGGAGAGTTTTGGCAACACAGAATTTTCCCAGAGAGAGGCCCAGATTAAGAGTCTATACAGTCCCAAACTGGAAGTGGGAGGGGGGAATAGATTCAGGGTAGCCACACCCTAGAGTGTCTCAGGATATATCTAGTAGCTTATAACGTTATAGTTTTAGATGGGCAAGATTCTGGCCATTATGTGTAAATAATTAATTGGATTCAATTGGATTTCATTGTGTCCTCTGTAACCTTGGCCCTGATAGGAGGGCAATATATGTTGCACTCTATATACTAACCCTAACTATGTCAGTCTAAAATATCTATTTGAAGCCCAAAGTCCTTCCTTCCTTCCTTCCTTCCTTCCTTCCTTCCTTCCTTCCCTCTCTTTTTTCTTCTATTGTGAATAAAATATTACTACAATACGCATGTCTGCTTCCCCAAGATAGAGGTTGTTGCAGCACTGGTCAGCTCTTTCAGGCTGAGTATAATTCACATAGTCTTCATGGCCATGGCTAGGCAAACAGCAGAAAAAAGTTTTGTCATTTCCTTCTTCTGGGATGCTTTTTCAACTTCCAAGTCTAGCCTGAAGCTTGGGTATTTCCTAGTGGTTTTCCCACCCTGCGTAGTTCCTTAGCACCAGACAACTGACTGAATGGCAAGAAGATATAATTGCTTTCCATGAACTCTCCAAGAGTACTACCGGTACAAAGAAAGAAAAATAATTCTAACTTAGCCTAATGAAAGTGAGAAAGCAGAATTGGTAACAAAGAGAGAGATTATATAAAAATTAGTATTGATTATATAAAGTTGTATGGCTAAATATTGTTTTAGGAACAAAATTAAGAAAATTATTTAATTTTAAAATTTTAAAGTTATTTAAAAATGTTGAAACAAAGCAAAAGAGCTAGTGATATAATTGCAGCTGCCACAATATGGGTTAGATTTGGTGTCTTATCAACATACACTGAGAAAAGAGAATCTGAAATATTGAATTACAAGACATGAATTACAAGAGCATCTGTTTGCTTCAGTTCATGATTTTTAAGCCACTTTTTTACAGGGAAGGACAGCAAGGATGTTTGTGCTAAAAAGCAGATTGTGCTATTCTGCCTTCGTGAAAAATAGGGGAAAAAGTTAAGATAATTTTAACATTTGGCAAACCTTTCATATTTTGCTAATACATGATGTTCTATTGCTCTGTCGAGTATCAAATGTGAATCATGGAGACACTTTTAGTTTTTGACCTTTTTGCTGTTCCCTTACATAAAGGATATGCAATCTGTGGTCTTCCAAGTGGCTCCTGATAGTCCTGGATATGATTCCCAAAGCCTTCCTTCTCATTGCCAAAGTGTAATTTTTAAGATGACAGAAAAATAAAAATAGCAAATTTAATTTTTGTGCTGGCCTACTTGTTTCTGGAATGAGGTCCCCAGCATCCCACTTCAAGTGTGGCCCTCAATTAAAAAAACAGTGCTTCCCTCTGAAACAAAATTGTATCTATAGATTTATCACAATAGAGACTTTTTCTAAGGATTTCCATATTATTTACTTACAATTACAAATTGTTTTTCTTTTTCCTTGATAGATTTTTGTTATTTTTGCTAAACTTATACGCCACCTTTTTTCTAGGTTTCTGTTCTGACTCTTCCACCCCGAAGACCGGCCCATAGCCTCTCGCTGTTCTCCTCTCCTCAGCCTCCGTTGCGCCCGCACATCAATCACTGGCCCCATGTGATCCTCCTCTCCTGAATCACTTGCCTCAAGGCATGGAGGTCTCAGCCTTTCCATTTGGGGGCTGGTGGACGGCCCAAGCTCCGCCTCTGTCCCTGGCTGTGAGCTCCATTCCTTCGTCCCCATTGGAGCTTTCAGCTGGCTCTGATGCTGGGCCCGACGCCCACTCCTTTGAGCTGGCTGTGGAATCCTCCGGCAGCCGACAGGCCACAACAGTTTCAAGGCAATTAACACAGGGATCTTCCTTTATTTTAGTCCCATAACAGCCCTGCAAGCTAAGCCAAAACAGGGTGACTGGCCCAAAGTCACTCACTGAATTTCTATGGCAGATTTCTATCTTGACTCTTTAATGCTAGTCTAATATTTTAACCGTCACAACATACTGTCTATCTTGGGCATTTTTGCACTTTCCTTTGTGCATGTGTACTCTGACCTTATTTTAGAACTCAGTTGGTATATGTGAAGATTATAAACTGAAAATTTAACCGTCCTCTTCAGCTAAATTCATGCAATACATAACACAATGCAAACCAAAAGCCCCAGAGTATAAGAAATAGACAAGAATGGGATGTGTAGAAAGTTAGCTTTTCTGCTATTGATCTAAAGATGTTATAAATTGTTCATGGGGAACAATTAGTATTATTTAGAACACAGCCAGGCTGGTGTAGTGATGAAGGCATCAAGCTAAGAATTAGGAGACCATACATTCTAATCCTGCCTTATGCATGAACCCAGTTTTGTGACCTTGGACTAGTCATTCTTTTTCAGCCCTTCGAAGAAGGCAATGGCAAACTACTTCTGAAAAAGCTTGCCAAGAAAACTACAAGGACTATAGTTGGCAACTACTAGTGGAATAAAATCTGCAGGGACTCCACTGAGCCGAGGTGGCAAGTGGTTAGAATGCAGGACTGTAGCTACTTCTGCTGGTTGCTGGCTGCCAGCAGTTCGGCAGTTCGAGTCTCACCGGCTCAAGGTTGACTCAGTCTTCCATCCTTCTGAAGTCGGTAAAATGAGGACCCAGATTGTTGGGGGCAATATGATGACTCTGTAAAACTGCTTAGAGAGGGCTGTAAAGCACTGTGAAGTGGTATATAAGTCTAAGTGCTATTCCTTTCCTCCTGAGCATCAGTGCATGCATAAAAACCACAAATATTGCGATGCTGACACTCTTCCTAATTTTCATTAACTGGTTTAAAAGACCCCATATACTAACTCTCTCCCTTACTTCTAAGTTCACAATGCCTTATCTGAAAATCTTATTTCTGGGAATTCTTCAATTTTCACAATATTTACCAAGCTCATTACATCTCATCCAAACGTATTTTCTCCAAACCTTATAAGATATAACCTATTTTGTGCAGCAATCACAGAGATACTACTACTTTCAAGTCCAAGGTATATGGCTGCAGCTGCTGTTGATGGTATATTTTCTCCACACACAAAAAAGGACAAGATAACTATTAATGACTTTATTTTAATAATACATGTTTAAAATAGTTGAATATCAATATTTAATTGAAGGATGACCTTTAGCACAATCTTTCACTTCACTTTCTTTTATTGGAGTGACAGTGAATGGGTAAGCAATTGGTGAATCAGAACAAAATATTCCTGAAGGCAATCACAGTTGTTTGCTGTTCTTACCCTTTGCACTGACCTTTGTTCCCACTGAAAACTATCTAAAAAAACTACTAGTCTGAAAGCAATAATTCTTTCTTGTTCCATGAGAAACTGTTTTCATTTGTATCATCTTTAAGGTACTATTCTTCTGTTCCCTTCTGCAAGATGACTCATTCATGACTGATTCATGACCTATGCAGAGATGAGCCAGAGCTAAAGGCACTTTGATGCTGCTTCTTTGAAGGATCTATTTTTCTGTCTATTAATGGTATCACGTGGTTAGCAAAAGATAGGGGGGAAAAGTTCCTTTTTCAAATATACCCAGCATCTCTTTTCCTTTTTGCTCCAGCTTCTTAAATATAATAGTATTGCAATTCAAAAAACTTTAAATTACTGATTTTCTTTGCTTCCGCTGTAATTTCTGAATATTCTGAAGGATGTACTTTTTTTTTTCAATGCCCACTGCAGTCACGCCATCTCAATTTTATATTGTTTATTCCATGTTATTCCATGCTTATTCTAACAAGCTCAAAATAAAACAAATTTGCCCTGGAAGCAGTTGGAGATAATGTTGTCAATCTACATCAACAACAAAAATACAAAAACATTCTGATTGTAAAAACTTGCTTTTCTTAATTAAATACTGAAATCTACAAAATGGAACCAAACACAAAAGGGTGGCTCAATGGGAGGTTTTCATTTCCTGCATAACTGAAAATCTGCTTTTGAGTTACTATTCCAATCCTAATGGATGCTGACTGCTCCCCAAGGCCTATAGAATTTTATATTGCGTTTTTTTTGTTTTGTTTTTATGGATGCACATGGTGTACACTTTTACTATTACAGATAGTCCTCAACTTACAACAGTTCACTTAGTGACCAAAGTTACAACGGCACTGAAAAAAACAGACATGACAGTTTTTCACACTTACAACTGTTGTAGTATCCCCTTGATCAAAATTCGGAGGATTGGCAACTGGCTCATATTTATGATGGTTGGGGGTGCCAGAGTCCTGTGATTCCCTTTTGTGACTTTCTGACAAGCAAAGTCAATGGGGAAGTCAGATTCACTTAACAACCATGTTACTAACTTAACAACTTCAGTGATTCACTTAACTGTGGCAAGAAAGGTTGTAAAATGGGGAAAATTCACTTAACATTTGTCTCACTTAGCAACAGAAATTTTGGGTTCAATTGTGGTGGTAAGTTGAGAACTACCTGTATTTATTATTTTTGACATTGTAAATTGCCCAGAATCTTATGAATTTGGGAGGCTTCTAAATTATATAAATGAATACATGTGTACATACTGAACGTGCTAGGCTAGGCTGTTGCTATTTTTTAAAAAGAAAATAAATCAGAAATCTATGCATATCAATTTAAATCTTAACAATCTACCAATAGATTCTGATTTATTTTCCTGTCCATCTTTATCCCAGGAAAGTGATTGTACAATTAAGTGAATCTGGAAGGTAGGTTTATGGCTAAATTAGATTAGAACTTTTTACATATATAAATCTCATAACTGGCTTCTTCTTAGTTAGGCTATATGTATTTGAATTCATAACATTTACATCACAGATGGATTAAACAAAGCACATCACAAGACAATCATTTTTATAAAGTATGTTCTCAGAAAAAGTATAATGAGAAAATGTAAAATCACAATAGAAAACAGGAATTACAAAAATGAATGCTACCCAACCTTACTGTGATGCTGAAAAGTGCAGAAACTTGAAAGGGAAATTATGCACAAAATTCAGTATAACATGTCACTTAAGTTTCAGACAGGTTCCATTTAATAAGAGAAATGGATTTCTCCTGGGCAATTAAAACATAGGATTTATTATTTTTTAGAAAACTTGAGAGTATCATGCAGTCTCCTGCAATAGAATAGCTTTAGAAGAGACAACTGATCAACAAAAAAAAGATTGTGGATAATGAAGAAAATTCTTAACAATTAGTGTTAATTAAAACTTTGTATACCCAGGAATGCTAAATGGAAGTAAGGGTATACCATAAATTTTAATTTTAAAAGTTGAAAGAGTCATTATTCATCACTTCAAAGGAGAAAAACCAGGCAATTTGTACATTTCAACTAATTTCCCCCTTAAAAGTAGAAAATGTAACACTTTGAGAAAAACATCATCTGTGTTGTCAGGAATAAATCAGTCATATTGATAGCTGTGCAAAAGGAGACACCCACAACCAAAGAGTGGTGATAAAACTAGTAATTAAGACAGCGAACCTCACATTTTGAAGTTTCCTGTTGTAACAATGGATTTGACAATGTAAAGTGCTTTTGTTGAATTTTTCATTACATTTCTAACTTAAAATTACTTCTTTTTTACAGTAATAAAAATACAAACATCTTTCATTTTTTTTATAAAAGGAAAACAATTAAGGCAGCGTCATGCATCCCTGCATCAGTTCCCTTACGTAAGCATGGGATGGAACAGAAGTATATTCTATGCTGCCCTTTTGGATAGTCAGTAATTCTGACTGAGATACATGGCCAAAGAAATTATTTGAATATGGTAAAGAATACACTCAATGTTCTTCTTCCCACCACTATTATTACTCCCACCTCAATAAATATAAGCGGTAATTTCTTTGATGGAACAGCACAAAGTCTCTAAGTCAGGCATGTGAAACTCGCGATGTCACGTGACATCGTGCAACATATTGGGCCGGTTTTGCCATTGCCGGCAATGGGGTGGGCGTGGCTTCCATGTGACGCATCCGGCCTGTGGGCCGGCAGTTTGACACCCCTGCTCTAAGTCTATATGAGTTTTAAATTAAATATTAACACCAGGAGTTTGGGAGTTAAACCTGCTGTGATTCATTGTGAAATTTTGCTAAGACCCAATTTATGAGTTTGTCACAATTCATTGGTATGATATATCTATTTGTTATGAAATTCAAAACTTCAGTTCTCAAATGTTTGGGGAGTCTCTCCTCTAACCAAGTATTACTGAAGGGAGCTCATGTGCAAATAAAGACACAATTAGGAGAAGGAAGAGAGCACAGTTTTTAGAGGTCAAATCCTATGTGTCAAGGATACAGAATGTGAAAGCCCAGAAGGCCTTATGCAACCCTCCAAAACCTTTGGTGGATCCACAGAATGCTCCAAAATTTGCCTTCATATTTAATGGACAAAATGATTAAATATATTTTAATTAATTTTATTATGTTTATATTCAAATTATATTTTTAATATCTTATCCCTGCTCTCCTTTTGAATGAATGCAGCCCCCAGCAAATGAAGCAAAGTCTAGCATGGCCCTCAACACACACACCCAGACATTAGTGCTATATACTATTAATAAATACAAATTGGTAGTTGGAAAAGGTAACAAAATGTGAAAAAATAAAACATATTTTGGAAAATAAATAAATAAAAGGGAATTGAAAATACTGAATATACCCAGTAATCAAAAAATCTTAGATCCAGTGGGTAGAGGAATAGAATGAAATGCCTTGAAGGAAATGGCTGGAATGCAACACATTTTGTGACAAGTCCTAAAAGCCAACATTTCATAAAGTAGCAGGACAGTTTCAAGGGCTGCTCTTGCAATGTCTTTAGCTAGTGCTGTACAGAGAAACTATATATATATTCCAACTAAATAAGTTTTTTAAAATAATGTATCAAATCAATCCTCACTTCAGAGAAGACCCTATATAAAATGCCTACGTCTCAGTTTAGCTAACAAGAAGTGCTTCTGAGGTGGTTTACTGGCTCAACCCAATAAAACAATAAAAATATGATTATGGTTTATTCTTTTGTCACTCTCAACAGTTTGTTCCACTAGATCAGGGGTCCTCAACCTTGGCAACTTTAAGACTTGGGGACTTCAACTCCCAGAATTCCTCAGCCGGCAAAGCAGGCTGAGGAATTCTGGGAATTGAAGTCCCCAAGTCTTAAAAGTTGCCAAGGTTGAGGACCCCTGCACTAGATCAAGTTTGTGACAGCATGAATAAATATCATTTTCCCTAATTTCCTGCCAAACAGTTGTGAAAGGCATGATTACAAAGTTCAGGATAATATATGGCTTCCCTCATGTTGTAGAACTTCATTCCAACAGCCCCATCCCACATAGCTAACTGGGACAGATACCTGAAATGTCACCTGGAGTATCAAAAGTGGTCCATCCATGTGCTGGAACAAGGGAACGCTCACTCTGCTTTCCAGTCCTGCTTCAGAAATATATTTACTGGATCCAATGAGAAGGAAATAAAGGTGCCAGCTACTCTGCAGGAAGTAATACTAACTTACAGTATAAAACTCTTACTAAATGTATAATGATGACTTTGGGTAATGAGAATGTAAATTACTCAGCCGTGCTCAGTTCATTACAGGCACAACCACTGAGAGCTACAGTGTTACTTAAATAAGTCATGACAGTTACAAAAAAACTGGCATTTATTTTCTCAGTAATCAGTGTGGGATGGCTCCTGGGTTGTAAATTGTTATTGCTAAAATAATCGTTTCATGGTCACCAGACTAAAACTTTTCAAGGCTATTTTAGAAACAGGAAAAAAATAATAGACCAAATTACCACCGGAATAAAAGCCTTTCCCAATATGTAGTATCATTCTAAATTTATTGAAACACGGTTCCCTTGTTCCAGACTTACATTGTTTAAACTTGTACGCATTAAGTATTGGTTTGAAAGACAGATTCTCGTTTAGCTGTTTCAGCCTGTTTCTAGAGAGATTTTTACGCCAGTTCAGGAATTTGCAAACACTGTTTAACAAAAGTAAAGGAACAATAACAAAAGCTATCTATTTATATATACTGTGATACTAGATGCTCCTTTCAAGATCATTACTCTATGACAGAAAGAAGGATGCTACAGATGCCCAGAGAAATGTTGCTTCTTTGATTCAGTACCACTATTAATAATAATAGTTTTGTAATTTATACCATAATTTTCTTTTCTCCCTTTCTGCAGTAGCAAACTCTTAGCTCAGCTTGCAACTTCAAAGGTAACCTTAAGACCTAAATCTGTAACTGAGCAGTACAACCAATAATGACCTCAGCTTGTAAAAGAAAGAGAATTTGATTGCTTTACATCAATTGCTACAGCCACAAAGAGTATTGCTTACCCTAATCTCTCCAGACATGCAGATGAAATTATATTGCGTTGGCATCCAGTATTAACCACAACTTGCAATTCCTTCCCATTACACTGTAGAAAGAAACACAGCATTTTTGAAAAATATCAGCTGAATTATCTGTATTTCTATTGTTTTTTGATACAGTTTTAAGAAAAAAAAGTTCTATCTCCATTCCCACCCCTAAGCATTGGGGACACAATAGCTATGTTCACAAGGACCCTTAGCTACACTTGACTTAACCAAGGGTTATGCCGTTTTCCCAGAAAATTGAATACAACAAAGCACCATAAATTAACAGCAGGAACTGAAGTAGCACAAAATGCTTGACTAAAGTATAGTTGAATATTTTGTGGTCCAGTGGGTCATACAAACCCAGTGTTTGGATTTATTAGATTTTTATACTGCTTTTTATTTAGGAACTCAAGGAAGCACTAACAGCTCACAACAACTCTGACATAATGGGAATATATTTCACAGGGCTGACTTACAGGGTTCTTGATGTTCTCTGAGCTTGCATCTTTTCCTGCACACCTAGCCTGATTATGTGACCTTGCAGGAGACAAGCATGCTCAGGGAACACCAAGAAACAAATATCATAACAACTCTGTGACATAAGTTGAGCTTATGTCTCACCCAACACCCACCCAATGAACTAATATTATTAGGGGTGGTTTCCAAGTTAAAATGTATTTCATATATTAAAGCTCAAACCCCGTTACAAAGCCATGCTATTTCAGAGACTATTAGATGGGAAAACAAAATGGAGAAATTTTAAGAAGTCAAATGCTGTTAGACAGTGGACAGTATATAATCTATGTGAGAAATGTTTGCTGAAAAAAAAGTTGGGATGCATATGAAAGTGTATTTATGCCCCCTTTTTATATGGAAGTGGGGGTTGGATATGTCAGAAAAAAAATAACACATTGAATGCAGTGGGAACGGGGTATTTAAGAAAGTCATGATGCATGAATGTTACCATGGATGTTTTATTGTTCCTTGAAGAGGAAATTTTATAATTTTGCTGTAAACTGTTAGTCAATTCCCTGAAACCAGCCATATGCAAGTTTAATTTGTATGTTTAAATGTCAAAATGTTTTGTTCATAAGAGATAAATGAGAACTGAATTGCAAAACAAATATATGAAGGAACAATGAATAAGTTGCGCAAAAGGGAAAAATAGTAAAATCATCATGGTTTGATGGTATTAATAAAATCCTGAAAAAAGGAGAGATAAGACGTTTAAAAAGCAAACAGCAATATATCAAGCACAGAGTAAACTCGGTGAAAGCAAAGATGATTTGTAAAATCAGAAAAGTACAGAGAAACACAGTAAATAGTGTGGAAGTAAACTAGATTTAGCCAGATTTTATTTTCTCTTACTTCTTTCCTTTCCTTTGTATGCTATCGTTTATTATTTATCTGTGCTGTGCACAGTATAATGTTTACCAAACGACAATAGAATGATATTTGTTTTAATAAAGACAAACTGGTTCACATATGAAAGGTGTATGACACAGACAAGACTAAAATGCAATTGCCTAATATATGCTCAATGTGTTGTGTAAACTCAGCCAGTTTAATTAATTTGCAGGCCATTGGGTTGAGTCAATGTTTTGTCTACGGACAGACCTCAGTAGATATTGCTCAAAACATGGGGAATAACTCCAGGACTTCAGGACACAAGCTCAACTACTGGAAGTGATTCCCATGATCAGAATTAATCAGAGGAGTAGCTCTATTAGTTGTAACACAAATCACATAGGCTACAATTGTGTGACTCCTAAGCCAAAAGAGCATAGCTCTCAATCTCCCCCTCATACCTTTTTATTATTATTATTTATTATTATTTATTAAATTTATATCCCGCCCTTCTCCTTGCGGACTCAGGGCGGCTGACAATCAATTAAAAATACATAAATAACAATTACAGAGTTAAAATTAATTAAG